>NW_028225182.1:34528046-34578605 GCF_052327205.1 Somniosus microcephalus
GGGGCGGGGGGATTCTGATCTCCCAGTTTCCAGGACATGTAGAACACTCTGCAATCACCGTCAATGGCACCAACCCTGGGGTTCCGGAGTGAATTTTTTCAATGCGGGAGTCCGACCGTGAAAAAGCCCTCTCCCGATAGAAGCCCCTTTAAATGTCCTGCACATCATTTTTTTTTTAATGGGTCAGTGACCAAACAGAGAGTTTAAAAAAAAACTACCAGAATCTCACAAGCGTGCGCTCAGTTAACATGCCCTCACTGCGATGGAGAAACATTCGGAATTGCGCTGTGGCGGTGGGCCCCACTTGACCAGGGCTGAGGGACGTTTCCACTTTTAGAAGTCACTCTTTAACTCTGCACTGAAACGCCTCCCCTCCCCCCATAGATACAGACATCAATTTGTATGAAATATACACTTACCCTGACTATTGAATCGCTCGCCTCCAGACATATCTGTCCTGGGGCGAGAGGGGAGGGTTGATTTCTTCCTCTTCGCCCTGGGTTTAAATCGGAATCAGTGCTTCCCAGTCTCGTTTACTCAATTCAAAAGAAATGGGGGGGGGGGCGGGGGGTGCGGGGGGAAGGGAAGGAAAAAAGACTGCACTTCAAAAGCCTTAAATCCACTTCCTCCGCTGAACAATCTGTCCTTGTCTCTCCGGTCAGCGATCCATGTGGGGTTTTGAAAGTACAAATAGTCCTCCAGGGCAGATTTTCCGAAGGATTCCCAGCCACTTCCGAGAGCTCAGAGAGAGACAAGCCTGATCAGTGAAAAAAATATATAATTACACACACACACAGACAAGAGAGAGAGACAGAAATAGAACTCAGTTTCCAACTTGTAGTGAAACTAAAAGTTCAATAAAATTAAACTGGACTTTTCAGCCCAGAAGTTAGAGAAGTTATTTGCTGGGAGGGATAAAATGTTACACTGAAATTGCGACATAATGGAGAGAAAAGAGATACACTCTCTCCAATTGGACGCACGTGCGTCACCCTGAAACTGACACAAACACTGAAACTGACTGGAAACCGACACAATGTAGCACCAGAAACCAACACTCTTTCTGAAGCTTCTTTCTTGCTGGTTTCCACATCTTCAGCAGCAACACAGGATTCGAAAAAATAGTTTTGATCCTTTCGACTACACACACACAGACACACACAGACACAGACCTGAAATCACTCCAACTCACCCCCACTCCGCTTTGTTTCTTGAAATGAGGTTTTCTTTTTAACGAAGAAAAGCTTTCTTTCCCCTTTAAAAAACGAGGCGCACAGTCCCAGGCTGTGGAACTTGCTCTCTCACACTCTCGTCCAGCTGTGCTGACAAAACACCGGTTAAAAGCTGCAATTGCGTTTTTTCCCTCGCCCCTCTCTCTTGTGATTCATCAGAGGGCGGATGAGACACTTTGTTTGTTGCTCAGTGTCTATTTCTCTCTCTCACACACACACACAAAGAAATTGAAATCATTTAAAAAAAAAGTCCTGGCCAGCCCCCTCCACACCCCCACACAGGACGGCATCAGAGGGACACCACCCACCACACGTCACAGCCGGGATTCCCTCATCGTAGAGTTAAAGGGCTCTTAAAGCGGTAATGTCCCTCTTCTCGCTTGCATGCCTGGGAGTTTTTCTATCTGCAGTTGTGTGCGTATGGCCTCCGTCCTCTCCCTGTCTGCAAGTGCCACTCACTCTCACCATCTGTCTGTCTCTCCGTCTCTATTCTTGTCTCTGTCTCTCCAGCTCCCTCTCTCTCCCTGTCTGTGTCTCTGTCTCTCCACCTCTCCCCATCTGTGTGTGTCTCTCTCTATCCATCTCTCTGACTGCCTGTGTGTCTCTCTCTCGCTCCATTTGTGTGTGTGTGTGTGTGTGTGTGTGTGTGTGTGTGTGTGTGTGTGTGTGTGTCTCCACCTCTCCCTGTCTGTCTGTCTGTCTCTCTATCTCTCCTTGTCTGCCTGTATGTGTGTCTCTCTCGTGTAGATGGCGTTAAAATATATCATGGGTCAAAAGCTTTTATCAATGGTGTTAATTTTGAAGTCAAACCTCTGCTGTAAATGTCCTTTTAAGAATATTCCACCCCCCCAATACTGATCGATGCACTTTCCCCCCAGTACACGTTATTGGGGGAAGAGAGGGGAGGGCAGAAGTGGCACGGGGCAGACAGGGCACTGTGTGGTACAAAGGGCACACGCGGGTATATCATTTACCCAACCTGAGGAATATATATAACTCAGGGATTAGATGGCAGAATTGATCACGTCCTCAAATATACACGCCATGCGCAATGAAACATTAAAACTGTACCCACTGAGATCAAGTACTCGCAGTCTCTTAAAGGGGCAGTGCCCCATTCTGAAATAGGGCGCTAACACCAAAACAAAGGGTCCACACAGACCATCGGGAGAAGGGTGGCACTGCACCTACATGACTTTAGGATTTTTGGTTGCAATTTCCTCCCCTCCATGGATACTGAGCCTCCTCCAGTGACAACTGTTCAAGTGTTTTGGCAGCGCATTCGAATAAAAAAGGGAAAAAACAGAAAGACTTGCATTTCTATAGCGCCTTTCACAACCTCTGGACGTCCCAAAGCGCTTCACAGCCAATGAAGTAGTTTTTTTTAAAGTGTAGTCACTGTTGTAATGTAGGAAACGCAAATTTGTGCACAGCAAGCTCCCACAAACAGCAATGTGATAATGACCAGATCATCTGTTTGTAGTGAGGTTGGTTGAGGGATAAATATTGGCCCCAGGACACCATGGATGACACCCTGCTCTTCTTCCAATAGTGACCGTGGAATCTTTTAAGTCCACCTGAGAGGGCAGATGGGGCCCTCGGGTTAACGTCTCATCCGAAAGACGGCACCTCCGACAGTGCAGTGCTCCCTCAGTACTGCACTGGGAGTGTCGGCCTAGATTGTGTGCTCAAGTCTCTGGAGTGGGACTCGAACCCACAACCGTCTGACTCAGAGGCGAGTGTGCGACCCACTGAGTCATGGCTGACACAGTGACATCACAGCTGATGGTCGGGGGGTGGGGGTGGGGTGTGGGTAGCGAAAATCATTGGTCATAGAATCCCTACTAATTGTAGTACACCTTGTACTGCTGCCATGAAAGAAACCCGATCTGGGGTAGAACACCGTGCCTCAGTGGGTAGCAGCCCAGCCTCTGAGTCAGCAGGTTGTGGGTTCAAGTCCCACTCCAGAGACTTAAGCACAAAAATCTAGGCTGACACTCCAGTGCAGTACAGGTATTTTATCCGAACTTCCGAAAACCGAAAACCTCTAAAAACCGAAAGTTGTTTCGTTCAGCGTAAGTCGTGCGCATGACATGACCAGAGTGGCGCACGACTTACGCAGAGCAGGGCAGAGGCCTGGGGCCAATATTTATCCCTCAACCAACATCACTAAAATAGATGATCTGGTCAATTATCACATTGCTGTTTGTGGGAGCTTGCTGTGCGCAAATTGGCTGCCGCGTTTCTGACATTACAACAGCGACTCCACTTCAAAAAGTACTTCATTGGCTGTAAATCACTTTGGGACGTCCTGAGGTGGTGAAAGGCGCTATAGAAATGCAAGTCTTGATTTGCAACATCCCATCGCAATGCTCATCAGAGCCGCACCAGCGATTTGAAAAATAAAAAGATTGACCACTTCAAAAAAAAATGCACAACACAGAGTGGCCATCCAGGCTGAATAACTATTGGTTTCAATCCCCAGTCTGTGCTGAGATAGCTGGCGGGGGCGGAGGGGGCAGGAGAGGCCCCAATGACCCTAAGCTGGAGGGAGGAGGGAATTCAGCCAGGTTTCCTGCTCCTCGTCCCAAAGCTGCAGAAAAATGAGTGTGCGTGTGTGTGGTGAACAGGATCGTGTTGAGCTGCGATGCCCCCTGCGGCCGAATAGCCCGCAGGCATTCCATTTTGCGGCTTAAGAGGCACGCGGGCATTCGCGATATGTGACCGCGTCTGGACACGAAACAACTGCCACTTTGGTGAGGTGCACAGAATTACATCAAATACTACAGCACAGAAACAGGCCATTCGGCCCAACTGGTCCGCGCCGGTGTTTATGCTCCACATCAGCCTCCTTCTGCCCCTACTTCATCTCACCCCATCAGTGTCTCCTTTCTCCTTCGTGCACTTATCCAGCTTCCCCTTAAATGCATCTCTGCCGTTCGCCTCAACCACTCCCTGTGGTAGCGAGTTCCACATTCTCCCCACTCTCTGGGTCAAGAAGTTTCTCCTGAATTCCCCATTGGATTTATTAGTGACTGTCTCATATTGATGGCCCCTAGTTTTTGTCTCCCCCACAATTCGATACATTTTCTCTATGAATACCCGATTGAACCCCTTCATGATAGATACCAGCCGAACTGTACCCCAACAAGAGTTGGCACCTTCAGTGAGGGAGCGACACGGGGCGGGGGAAGAGGATAAAAGGGCGGACTACACCCAGACCTGTTCCTGTGAAGATAAAACATTTCCCCAAACTGCACCGAATCCTTTCATTTTAATCTGCTCCAGAATGTTCGGGAATATTCTGGAAAAACTCGCCTCCAAGCTCAGTTCGGAACGATAGCTTGTGTCCATGGCAACGGCAACTTCCATGGAAACAGGAGCTAAATCTGGAGCAGGAGCTGGGAACGATGGCTCGAAGGGTTAACGCAATCGTTGGAGGAGCGGTGAGCAAGTTACGCAGGCCAGGGACAGGCCGGAGTCAGAAGCAGTGGTCAGTGTTGCATGGACTCTCTGAGCACAGAGGGTGTGAGTAAAAGGCTAAAGAAGAGAAGGGCTGAGTCAGTGGCTGAGGGGCGACTGGGGCATGAAACACTGACGCCCCCTCACAGCCGTGACGCAGGCGGAGCAACGCAGAGAGCTGCCAAACCTACACAGACGCCAACACAGAGCCGGCAAGGCAGCACGCCGTCAGTGAGAAAGAGAGAGAGAGACACGACAGAGAGAAAGCGAAAGAGCGACAGGACAGAGAGAGAGAGAGAGAGTGAGACACGAGAGAGACAAAGGACGAGAGAGACACGAGAGGGGGAGAGGGAGAGACACGAGGGAGAGTGCGAGAGGGACACGAGAGCGGGAGACCCGAGAGCGTGCGAGAGACACGCCAGCGAGAGAGAGAGACACGCCAGAGAGACACGAGAGGGGGGGAGAGACACGAGAGGGGGGGGGGGGGGGAGAGACACGAGAGGGGGGGAGAGGCACGAGAGGGGGGGAGAGGCACGAGAGGGGGGGAGAGGCACGAGAGGGGGGGAGAGGCACGAGAGGGGGGGAGAGGCACGAGAGGGGGGGAGAGGCACGAGAGGGGGAGAGAGGCACGAGAGGGGGAGAGAGGCACGAGAGGGGGAGAGAGACACGAGAGGGGGAGAGAGACACGAGAGGGGGAGAGAGACACGAGAGGGGGAGAGAGACACGAGAGGGGGAGAGAGACACGAGAGGGGGAGAGAGACACGAGAGGGGGAGAGAGACGAGAGAGAGAGAGACACGACAGAGAGAGAGAGACGAGAGAGAGAGAGATGCTGAACAGCCTGATAGAAAGCCGGAGAAATTATTAATATTGTTATTTATCATTATCATTATTGTTATCTTATCAGTATTATTACTACTATTAGATAGATATATGTGCATGCCTCATGAAATTTATACTAAATCATCATTTAGCATTATAGAAAATAGTGTTTCCACACTCATCCCACAAAATAGGTCCATTTTATTTCGTTTTATTGAACTATATAAATGCGTTCTTTCCACATAAGCTGCTGGAATATCCAGGGCCTCCGCTCCTCAACTTTTGGGATGAAGAGTACAGACCCTGAATTCCTAAAAGCTATAAAAGACATTGATATAATTGTGTTAACAGAAACATGGTGCCAAAAGGACATGCCGACCCACTGTCCCCCAATGTACCATGAAATTATTGTGCCTTCAGTAAAGAACATTAAGACACGCAAGGGCAGAACCTCCGGGGGAATCCTGGTGTGGTATAAAGGAGAACTGAACAAACACATCTCACCGATAAAACAGGGAAAATCACACGTATGGCTAAAATTAGATAAAAATATAGGAATAGAAAAAAACGATGTTTACTTATGTGCGATCTACATACCTCCAATAGAATCGCCATATTTTGAAGAGGAGATATTTGACACTCTCCACATGGAAATCAGCCATTTCCAGGCCCAAGGAAAGGTGCTACTATGTGGGGACCTAAATGCAAGGACAGGATGTGAACCTGACTTCATAGACCCACAGGGCAACAACCATGTGTTTGGCCAGACCCCTCTATATGTCACACCAGCCATCGCAAACCGAAACAACCTCGATTGTGAAATAAATAAAAGCGGTAGGGAGGTAGTGCAACTCTGCCGAGCCTTAGGCCTGTACATAGTTAACGGTAGGTTCAGAGGGGACTCCTTAGGGAGACTCACATATTCCTCAACTCTTGGGTCTAGTGTGGTGGATTATACAATCACTGACCTGGACCCCTGCGATATCAACGCATTCACTGTCAGGCAGCAATCCCCCCTCTCAGACCATAACCAAATAAATGTGTACCTTAAACTTTCTGCCCAAACTACAGACACAAAAAAGGAACCCAGTAAGCTACATAAAATAAACCAGACATACAGATGGGCCCCAGACAGTGGAGATAAATTCATCACAGCACTAAATTCACCTGATCTCACAAGTAAAATTTCAAAATTTAAAGAAAATCTATATGAGATCACCAGAGATGGGGTAAACATGGCCATAGAGGATATAAATATGATCTTTCATGAGGCAGCTGTAAAAGCCGACCTCGTGAAACAGAAGAGGAAGAGTCACAAAAGACAAAATAAAAATAAGAAATGGTTTGACCACGAATGCAAAAATGCCAGAAAAGACCTGAGAAAAATATCAAACCAAAAGCATCGCCAACCAAACAATCCGGACCTACGTACTAGATACAATGAAACCCTCAAAAGATATAAACACACCATTAGGAACAAAACACAAAACTATACCCACAAAATACTAGAAGAAATTGAAAACTCCACCAACCCAAAACAATTCTGGGAAATGTGGAATAACCTGAGTACAACACAATTGCAAGCATTACCAATCCAAGATGGCGACATCTGGAGAACACATTTTGAAAACCTCTACAAAGACATCCCAATAAACGAAACAAACCCAAGTCAACATCAGGTCACAGAAAAACTCCACACATTAGAAGCAACAATCAAAGACAACCAAAACCCTCTAGACTCCCCAATCACATGGAAAGAAATGGCCACAAAAACAAAATCTCTCCACCTAAAGAAAGCCTGTGGCCCAGACAACATCAAAAATGAAATGCTCAAGTTCAGCAATATGGAGATGCAGGGTGCGGTACTCAAATTATTCAACATCATATTACGTTCAGGCTGTTTTCCCGATATCTGGTGCCAAGGACTAATCTCCCCCATATATAAAAGCGGAAACAAATCAGACCCAAATAACTACCGCGGCATCTGTGTCAACAGTTGTCTAGGGAAGTTATTCTGCAGTATTCTAAATAGTAGATTACTTGATTTTCTTAACAAACATAATATCCTCAGAAAAAACCAAATAGGCTTTCTTCCAAAACACCGCACCGCCGACCATATCTATACCCTTCACACCCTCATTGAAAAACATATACACCAAACAAAAAATGGGAAAATATTCGCCTGTTTCATCGACTTCAAGAAAGCCTTTGACTCTATATGGCACGAAGGGCTCTATTATAAACTTCTTCAATGTGGAATAGGGGGCAAAGTCTATGACCTTATTAAATCAATGTATCTGAAAAACAAATGCGGGGTCAAAATTGGAGACAAACGCACCGATTTCTTCACCCAGAGAAGAGGCGTCCGGCAGGGCTGCAATTTGAGCCCGACCCTGTTCAACATATACATAAATGAATTAGCAGACATGCTGGAGCAAAGCGAGTCACCAGGTCTCCGTCTCCTAGATGGAGAAGTGAAATCCCTGTTCTATGCGGACGACCTGGTTCTGCTGTCTCCCACAGAACAGGGATTACAGCAACAACTAGACCTACTCGACAAATACTGCCAAAATTGGGCTCTAACAGTAAATCTAAAGAAAACCAACATCATGATTTTTCAAAAAAGGCCCAGATGTCAGGAAAACAAATACCAGTTTACCCTCAGTGATACCACTATAGGACACACTATGAGCTACACCTACCTTGGTCTAACTATTACAGCATCAGGGAGCTTCAGCATAGCAGTGAATGCACTAAAAGAAAAAGCCCGAAGAGCCCTATATGCAATAAAAAGAAAATTCTACAACATCCAAATCCCAATCAAAATCTGGCTCAAAATATTTGACAGCATAATCCTGCCCATTGCACTGTACGGTAGTGAAGTATGGGGCCCGCTAAATCACCAAAGCTACACTAAATGGGAAAAACATACAATAGAAGCCCTACATGCAGAATTCTGCCGAAGCATCCTTCGCACCCAAAGGAAAACGCCAACAAATGCATGCAGAGCCGAACTAGGCAGATACCCACTGATAATAAACATCCAAAAACGAGCACTAAACTTCCTAAATCACCTCAAATCTAGCTCCCCAGACACCCTTCATTTCAAAGCCTTTCAGACCCAAGAGCTAAACCCAGAAAAGAGTCCCCTGAGTCAGCTGCTACGGAAACTAAGTACTCAGCCGGACCCTGACCAGCCCCAGACCAACACAGCCGCCCAAACACCAATCCGAGTGAACCAAATCATTAAAAAATGCAAAGAAACCTACCTGGAACATTGGAACAAAATAACCGAAAGCCAAAGCAGATTAGAATGTTACCGGGCCCTAAAAAGAGAATATAAACTGGCAGACTACCTCACGACCATCAGAGACACAAAACAGAGACAGACCCTCACCAGGTACAGACTAAGCGACCACCAACTGGAAATTGAAAAAGGCAGATACAAGAAATCCTGGCAGCCTAGAGAGAATAGAATATGCGATCAATGTCTGGCTGGCGAGGTTGAAACAGAAATGCATTTCCTCCTAAAATGCGAAAAATTCAACACATCAAGAAACATATTATTCAACAAGCTAAGCCAAACAACCCCAGATTTCAAGGAATTGGAGGATCTGTCAAAATTGAGATTAGTCCTAGGAGAAGGAGACAGACCATACCTTGGGGCCAAATATGTAACAACATGTCACAACCTGAGGACTGTTTAAAATTAAGACTGTTTAAAATTAATATTGAACGTACCAAATGAAGTACAAAGACTGTTTAAAATTAATATTGTTTAAAAGTAATATTGTATGTACCCAACAAATGTCAAATCGATTGACACCTACAGAATGTTGGAAAACTGTACCTTTTTGCTATGTAAGCTTTGGCAATATGGTTCTCTGTAAACTTTCATGCCAATAAAGCATTTTAATTGGAAAATTGGAATTGGAATTGGAGAGAGACGAGAGAGAGAGAGAGACGAGAGAGAGAGAGAGACGAGAGAGAGAGAGAGACGAGAGAGAGAGAGACACGAGAGAGAGAGAGACACGAGAGAGAGAGACACGAGAGAGAGAGACACGACAGAGAGGGAGAGACGACAGAGAGGGAGAGACGACAGCGAGGGAGAGGCGACAGAGAGGGAGAGGCGACAGAGAGGGAGAGGCGACAGCGAGGGAGAGGCGACAGAGAGGGAGAGGCGACAGAGAGGGAGAGGCGACAGAGAGGGAGAGGCGACAGAGAGGGAGAGGCGACAGAGAGGGAGAGGCGACAGAGAGGGAGAGGCGACAGAGAGGGAGAGGCGACAGAGAGGGAGAGGCGACAGAGAGGGAGAGGCGACAGAGAGGGAGAGGCGACAGAGAGGGAGAGGCGACAGAGAGGGAGAGGCGACAGAGAGGGAGAGGCGACAGAGAGGGAGAGGCGACAGAGAGGGAGAGGCGACAGAGAGGGAGAGGCGACAGAGAGGGAGAGTCGACAGAGAGGGAGAGGCGACAGAGAGGGAGAGGCGACAGAGAGGGAGAGGCGACAGAGAGGGAGAGGCGACAGAGAGGGAGAGGCGACAGAGAGGGAGAGGCGACAGAGAGGGAGACGCGACAGAGAGGGAGACGCGACAGAGAGGGAGACGCGACAGAGAGGGAGACGCGACAGAGAGGGAGACGCGAAAGAGAGGGAGACGCGACAGAGAGGGAGACGCGACAGAGAGGGAGACGCGACAGAGAGGGAGACGCGACAGAGGGGGAGACGCGACAGAGGGGGAGACGCGACAGAGGGGGAGACGCGACAGAGGGGGAGACGCGACAGAGGGGGAGACGCGACAGAGGGGGAGACGCGACAGAGGGGGAGACGCGACAGAGGGGGAGACGCGACAGAGGGGGAGACGCGACAGAGGGGGAGACGCGACAGAGGGGGAGACGCGACAGAGGGGGAGACGCGACAGAGGGGGAGACGCGACAGAGGGGGAGACGCGACAGAGAGGGAGACGCGACAGAGAGGGAGACGCGACAGAGAGGGAGACGCGACAGAGAGGGAGACGCGACAGAGAGAGAGACGCGTCAGAGAGAGAGACGCGACAGAGAGAGAGACGCGACAGAGAGAGAGAGGCGACAGAGAGAGAGAGGCGACAGAGAGAGAGACGCGACAGAGAGAGAGACGCGACAGAGAGAGAGACGCGACAGAGAGAGAGACGCGACAGAGAGAGAGACGCGACAGAGAGAGACGCGACAGAGAGAGACGCGACAGAGAGAGACGCGACAGAGACGCGACAGAGAGAGAGACGCGACAGAGAGACGCGACAGAGAGAGAGAGGCGACAGAGAGGGAGAGGCGACAGAGAGGGAGAGGCGACAGAGAGGGAGAGGCGACAGAGAGGGAGAGGCGACAGAGAGGGAGAGGCGACAGAGAGGGAGAGGCGACAGAGAGGGAGAGGCGACAGAGAGGGAGAGGCGACAGAGAGGGAGAGGCGACAGAGAGGGAGAGGCGACAGAGAGGGAGAGGCGACAGAGAGGGAGAGGCGACAGAGAGGGAGAGGCGACAGAGAGGGAGAGGCGACAGAGAGGGAGAGGCGACAGAGAGGGAGAGGCGACAGAGAGGGAGAGGCGACAGAGAGGGAGAGGCGACAGAGAGGGAGAGGCGACAGAGAGGGAGAGGCGACAGAGAGGGAGAGGCGACAGAGAGGGAGAGGCGACAGAGAGGGAGAGGCGACAGAGAGGGAGAGGCGACAGAGAGGGAGAGGCGACAGAGAGGGAGAGGCGACAGAGAGGGAGAGGCGACAGAGAGGGAGAGGCGACAGAGAGGGAGAGGCGACAGAGAGGGAGAGGCGACAGAGAGGGAGAGGCGACAGAGAGGGAGAGGCGACAGAGAGGGAGAGGCGACAGAGAGGGAGAGGCGACAGAGAGGGAGAGGCGACAGAGAGGGAGAGGCGACAGAGAGGGAGAGGCGACAGAGAGGGAGAGGCGACAGAGAGGGAGAGGCGACAGAGAGGGAGAGGCGACAGAGAGGGAGAGGCGACAGAGAGGGAGAGGCGACAGAGAGGGAGAGGCGACAGAGAGGGAGAGGCGACAGAGAGGGAGAGGCGACAGAGAGGGAGACGCGACAGAGAGGGAGACGCGACAGAGAGGGAGACGCGACAGAGAGGGAGACGCGACAGAGAGAGAGACGCGACAGAGAGAGAGACGCGACAGAGAGAGAGACGCGACAGAGAAGAGACGCGACAGAGAAGAGACGCGACAGAGAGAGAGACGCGACAGAGAGAGAGAGGCGACAGAGAGAGAGAGGCGACAGAGAGAGGCGACAGAGAGAGAGAGGCGACAGAGAGAGCGAGGCGACAGAGAGAGAGAGGCGACAGAGAGAGAGAGGCGACAGAGAGAGAGGCGACAGAGAGAGAGAGGCGACAGAGAGAGAGAGGCGACAGAGAGAGCGAGGCGACAGAGAGAGAGACGCGACAGAGAGAGAGACGCGACAGAGAGACGCGACAGAGAGAGAGACGCGACAGAGAGAGAGACGCGACAGAGAGAGAGACGCGACAGAGAGAGAGACGCGACAGAGAGAGAGACGCGACAGAGAGAGAGACGCGACAGAGAGAGAGACGCGACAGAGAGAGAGACGCGACAGGGAGAGACGCGACAGGGAGAGACACGACAGCGAGAGAGACGACAGAGAGAGAGAGACACGACAGAGAGACACGACAGAGAGAGAGACACGACAGAGAGACACGACAGAGAGAGAGACACGACAGAGAGAGAGACACGACAGAGAGAGAGACACGACAGAGAGAGAGACACGACAGAGAGAGAGACACGACAGAGAGACACGAGAGAGAGACACGAGAGAGAGACACGAGAGAGAGACACGAGAGAGAGAGACACGACAGAGAGACACGACAGAGAGAGACACGACAGAGAGAGAGACACGACAGAGAGAGAGACACGACAGAGAGAGAGACACGACAGAGAGAGACACGACAGAGAGAGAGACACGACAGAGAGAGAGACACGACAGAGAGAGAGACACGACAGAGAGAGAGACACGACAGAGAGACACGACAGAGAGAGACACGACAGAGAGAGAGACACGACAGAGAGAGAGACACGACAGAGAGAGAGACACGACAGAGAGACACGACAGAGAGAGACACGACAGAGAGAGACACGACAGAGAGAGGGACACGACAGAGAGACACGACAGAGAGAGAGACGCGACAGAGAGAGAGACGCGACAGAGAGAGAGAGGCGACAGAGAGAGAGACGCGACAGAGAGAGAGAGGCGACAGAGAGAGACACGACAGAGAGAGAGACGCGACAGAGAGAGAGAGGCGACAGAGAGAGAGACGCGACAGAGAGAGAGGGGCGGCAGAGAGAGAGAGGCGGCAGAGAGAGAGAGGCGACAGAGAGAGAGGCGACAGAGAGAGAGAGGCGACAGAGAGAGAGGCGACAGAGAGAGAGAGGCGACAGAGAGAGAGAGGCGACAGAGAGAGAGAGGCGACAGAGAGAGAGAGGCGACAGAGAGAGAGAGGCGACAGAGAGAGAGACGCGACAGAGAGAGAGACGCGACAGAGAGAGAGACGCGACAGAGAGAGAGAGGCGACAGAGAGAGAGAGGCGGCAGAGAGAGAGACGCGACAGAGAGAGAGAGGCGACAGAGAGAGAGGCGACAGAGAGAGAGACGCGACAGAGAGAGAGACGCAACAGAGAGAGAGACGCGACAGAGAGAGAGAGGCGACAGAGAGAGAGACGCGACAGAGAGAGAGAGGCGACAGAGGGAGAGAGGCGACAGAGGGAGAGAGGCGACAGAGGGAGAGAGGCGACAGAGGGAGAGAGGCGACAGGGAGAGAGGCGACAGAGGGAGAGAGGCGACAGAGAGAGAGAGGCGACAGAGGGAGAGACACGACAGAGAGAGAGACACGACAGAGAGAGAGACACGACAGAGAAAGACGACAGAGAGACGCCACAGAGAGAGAGGCGACAGAGAGAGACACGACAGAGAGAGAGACGCGACAGAGAGAGAGAGGCGGCAGAGAGAGAGAGGCGGCAGAGAGAGAGAGGCGGCAGAGAGAGAGAGGCGGCAGAGAGAGAGAGGCGACAGAGAGAGAGGCGACAGAGAGAGAGAGGCGACAGAGAGAGAGAGGCGACAGAGAGAGAGGCGACAGAGAGAGGCGACAGAGAGAGAGAGGCGACAGAGAGAGAGGCGACAGAGAGAGAGAGGCGACAGAGAGAGTGAGGCGACAGAGAGAGAGACGCGACAGAGAGAGAGACGCGACAGAGAGAGAGAGGCGACAGAGAGAGAGAGGCGACAGAGAGAGAGACGCGACAGAGAGAGAGACGCGACAGAGAGAGAGACGCGACAGAGAGAGAGACGCGACAGAGAGAGAGACGCGACAGAGAGAGAGACGCGACAGAGAGAGAGACGCGACAGAGAGCCGCGACAGAGAGAGAGACGCGACAGAGAGACGCGACAGAGAGAGACGCGACAGAGAGAGACGCGACAGAGAGAGACGCGACAGAGAGAGAGACGCGACAGAGAGAGAGACGCGACAGAGAGAGAGACGCGACAGAGAGAGAGACGCGACAGAGAGAGAGACGCGACAGAGAGAGAGACGCGACAGAGAGAGAGACGCGACAGAGAGAGAGACGCGACAGAGAGAGAGACGCGACAGAGAGAGACGCGACAGAGAGAGAGACGCGACAGAGAGAGAGACGCGACAGAGAGAGAGAGGCGACAGAGAGAGAGAGGCGACAGAGAGAGGCGACAGAGAGAGAGACGCGACAGAGAGAGAGACGCGACAGAGAGAGAGACGCGACAGAGAGAGAGACGCGACAGAGAGAGAGAGACGACAGAGAGAGAGAGACGACAGAGAGAGAGAGACGACAGAGAGAGAGAGACACGAGAGAGAGAGACACGGCAGCGAGAGAGACACGGCAGAGAGAGAGACACGGCAGGGAGAGAGACACGGCAGAGAGAGAGACACGGCAGAGAGAGAGACACGGCAGAGAGAGAGACACGGCAGAGAGAGAGACACGGCAGAGAAAGACGACAGAGAGAGAGACGCGACAGAGAGAGAGAGACGCGACAGAGAGAGAGAGACGCGACAGAGAGAGACGCGACAGAGAGACGCGACAGAGAGAGAGACGCGACAGAGAGAGAGACGCGACAGAGAGAGAGACGCGACAGAGAGAGAGGCACGACAGAGAGAGAGGCACGACAGAGAGACACGACAGAGAGAGACACGACAGAGAGAGAGACACGACAGAGAGACACGACAGAGAGAGAGACACGACAGAGGGACACGACAGAGAGACACGACAGAGAGACACGACAGAGAGAGAGACACGACAGAGAGAGAGACACGACAGAGAGAGAGACACGACAGAGAGACACGACAGAGAAACACGACAGAGAGAGAGACACGACAGAGAGAGAGACACGACAGAGAGAGAGACACGACAGAGAGAGAGACACGACAGAGAGAGAGACACGACAGAGAAAGACGACAGAGAGAGAGAGACGCGACAGAGAGAGAGACGCGACAGAGAGAGAGACGCGACAGAGAGAGAGACGCGACAGAGAGAGAGACGCGACAGAGAGAGAGACGCGACAGAGAGAGAGACGCGACAGAGAGAGAGACGCGACAGAGAGAGGCGACAGAGAGAGAGAGGCGACAGAGAGAGAGAGGCGACAGAGAGAGAGAGGCGACAGAGAGAGAGAGGCGAGAGAGAGACGCGACAGAGAGAGAGACGCGACAGAGAGAGAGACGCGACAGAGAGAGAGACGCGACAGAGAGAGAGACGCGACAGAGAGAGAGACGCGACAGAGAGAGAGACGCGACAGAGAGAGAGACGACAGAGAGAGAGAGACGACAGAGAGAGAGAGACACGAGAGAGAGAGACACGGCAGCGAGAGAGACACGGCAGAGAGAGAGACACGGCAGAGAGAGAGACACGGCAGGGAGAGAGACACGGCAGGGAGAGAGACACGGCAGGGAGAGAGACACGGCAGGGAGAGAGACACGGCGGAGAGAGAGACACGGCGGAGAGAGAGACACGGCGGAGAGAGAGACACGGCGGAGAGAGAGACACGGCGGAGAGAGAGACACGGCGGAGAGAGAGACACGGCGGAGAGAGAGACACGGCGGAGAGAGAGACACGGCGGAGAGAGAGACACGGCGGAGAGAGAGACACGGCGGAGAGAGAGACACGGCAGAGAGAGAGACACGGCGGAGAGAGAGACACGGCGGAGAGAGACACGGCGGAGAGAGAGACACGGCGGAGAGAGAGACACGGCAGAGAGAGAGACACGGCAGAGAGAGAGACACGGCAGAGAGAGAGACACGGCAGAGAGAGAGAGACACGAGAGAGAGAGAGACACGAGAGAGAGAGAGACACGAGAGAGAGAGACGACAGAGAGAGACGACAGAGAGAGAGAGAGACGACAGAGAGAGAGAGACGACAGAGAGAGAGACGACAGAGAGAGAGAGACGACAGAGAGAGAGAGACGACAGAGAGAGAGAGACGACAGAGAGAGAGAGACGACAGAGAGAGAGAGACGACAGAGAGTCCCGCTGCCGAGTCTCGAGTGCAAAACCTAGACCGACACTCCCGGTTCCAGTGCCGAGGGTGTGCGGCACTGTCGGTGGTGCCGTCATTAGGATGAAGCGTTAAACTGAGGCCCCGTCCGTCCTCTCAGGTGGATGTAAAAGATCCCACTGCCACTATTTCAATGAAGAGCAGGGGAATTCTCCCCGATGTCCTGCGGCTAATATTTATCCCTCAACCAACATCACTAAAAATAGATTATCTGGTGATTATCACATTGCTGTTTGTTGGAGCTTGCTGTGCGCAAATTGGCTGCCGCGTTTCCTACATTACAACAGTGACTCCACTTCAAAAGTACTTCATTGGCTGTAAACGCTTTGGGACGTCGTGAGGTGGTGAACTGCGCGATAGAAATGCAAGGGTTTTCCTTTACTTCACTCCAAGAACCCAAGGCCCAGTTCACCAGCTCCTGGCCATCTCATGCAGTTCAGATTGTCCCATTCACCATGCTCTCCCTCCGTCTTGAGAAGTCGTCACAAATCAGGGGCTGTGGGGCACACAACACAGGAACAAGATGTTCCAACTGGACTGGCCAAAGTCAAAGATAAGGGCTTGGTCAACACGATCACCACCACCCACCCCCGCACCCCACCTCAGAAACAAGGAGTGACAGAAAGAAAGAAAGAGTGTGATAGAAAGAGCGAGAAAGAAAGTGAGTGATAGAAATAACTAGAGAGAGAATGAAAGAGAGAACGAGCCAGAGATAGAAAGTGAGAAACAGAGAGATATGTAAGCTTTGGCAATATGGTTCTCTGTAAACTTTCATGCCAATAAAGCATTTGAATTGGAATTGGAATTGGAATTGGAAAGGGAAAAAAGAGCGAGAGATAGAAAGAGAAAGAAACAGAGATACAAAGATTGAGAAATAGAAAGAGAAAAAGAAAAAGGAGTGAGAGAGATAGAAATAGATAGAGAATGATGAGGCCTACAAGGCAGGCTTCACCACCTTCTGACATCGTTTGACCATATTTTGTTGCTCTGCTTTGTGATGTCGTGTCTAATTTAAGCCTTCTCCTCGCACCCAATCTCTGTAACCATTTAAGATCTCAAGAACAAAGGAGGTGTGGGGGGGGGGGGGCATTGAGGAAAGAAAAGAGGAAAATTATATATTAATCAAGCCTTTTGTGGCCGTTACTGCACTGTTAGCAGTTACGGTGTCAGGACTTCTGAGGAGACAGAGAGGTTACCAAGGCAGCACACGCGCACACACACACACACTCTCTCTCACACTCACACACACACAGACATACACCACTGCTCCTGGCTTTCAGAGGCAGCTAGGCCGACAGCAACAAAGGACAGGCTTGTCTGTACACAGAACAATCCAGACTTGATGAGGCAGAACGTGACCAACATCCTGAGGTGTAGTGCCGTGTGTCAACATAATCGCACATTTATTACTCAACTCCTTCCTTAGTCACTGATATCAAGCCGGCAGAACTCCACAAACAAACAGCGAGAGCAACAAGAAGGTAGCAGCTTAAAGGGGGAGCCATGTGAGATTCAGCGTTTTATTTTTCAGCTGGTCGTCCTGGGAACCAGGGGTGGCCGGGGGGGGATTGACGTTGGAGGGGGAATAAACCTGGCCCAAAGATTAGACCGAAATTAAACTGATAATAAAAGAGCCGCTCGCAGTCAAGAAAAGCTCTCCGATGTGATCTTTTGAGGAGGATGAATCAGGGCACGGCTGGCTGAGGGGGCGGAAGAGGGGAGGGAGAGAAACTGGTTAGGGGACTGTGTGTCCTCTGAATCACTAGACAGGTTTTAAGTTGCTTTCGTCTCCAATGTTCTGACTCTCCACCCCCTCTCCCCTTGAAAGTGCTGATTAATCCTAAGGCATGGCACCATGGGTGTCATCAGTCATTTCATTACACAGTATTTGCAGCGCAGAAACAGGCCATTCGGCCCAACTGGTCCGTGCCAGTGTTTATGCTCCACACGAGCCTCCTCCCACCCACCCATCAACATCTCCTTCTATTCCTTTCTCCCTCGTGTACTTATCCAGCTTCCCCTTAAAGGCATTTACGCTATTCGCCTCATTTGGTAGCGAGTTCCACATTCTCACTAATCTCTGGGGGAAGAAGTTTCTCCTGAATTCCTTATTGGATTTATTCAGTGACGATCTTATATCGATGGCCCCTAGTTCTGGTCTCCCTCGCAAGTGGAAACGTCTTCTCTACGTCTACCCTATCGAACCACTTCATAATTATAAAGCCCTCTATCAGGTCACCCCCTCAGCCTTCTCTTTTCTAGAGTAAAGAGCCCCAGCCTGTACAGTTTTTCCTGATAGTTAGAACCTCTCAGTTCTAGTACAGGTAGACTATCCTTTATCCGAAAACCTCGGGACCAGCCGTGTTTCGGTTTTCGGAAAATTTCGGATTTCGGAAGGTATTTTATAAGACTGGGAAATTTGTCGGGGGTGGGTCGGCGGGGGTCAGGGTCGGCGGGGGTCCGCGGGGGGTCGGGGGTGGGGGTCCGTGAGGGGGTCGGGGTCGTGCGCCACTCTGGTCATGCCGTGCGCACGACTTACGCTGAACAAAAAAACCTTCGGTTTTTAGAGGGTTTCGGTTTTCAGAAGTTCGGATAAAAGGTAGTCTATCATCCTTGGAAATCTTTTTTGCACCCTCTCCAGTGCCTCTATCTCCTCTTTAATAATATGGAGACCAGAACTGTACCCAATGCTCCAAGTGCAGTCTAGCCAAGGCTCGGGACAAGTTTAGCAATGCTTTTCAATTCTATCCCTCTAGAATGCTTCACTTCACATCTGACCCTCCGCACGCAAGGGGCTATTTGACTGTGGCGGGCACTGCAATGCACACAGGTCACAGGGCGGTGGCGAGGGAGGGGGGCAGTGGTCACTGGATAATGACTGGGTGGGGGGAGTGGGGGGCCTCGCTGATCGGGAATCATCGGAGGCCGAGATCAACACAGGTGGGGGAACCTTCCTGACCCCGCTAACTTTTTTGTTAAACTCGGTGCCCCCCACCCTCACTCCAAACCCCAAGGCACAATTGACACTCCCGGGAGGGGTGGGGGGAGGGGGAATGGGAGGGAGGATGGACGATCTTCCTAAGGGGGCGGGGGGGCAGTTCCGATCCATGAACCTCCTTTTGGAATTCCCAACGGGAATGTGCCTGGTCTCTCCAGACCAGCGACCCAGGCGCTGTCTCACTGATCAGAGTCACGTGGGTCTCTGCACTGTGTGAAAACAGACGCTCTGGTCATTATCGTAGGTTTGGATGAGATGTTAAAAATGAGGCCCCGTCTGCTCGCTCAGGTGTGGACGTAAAAGATCCCGCGGCCACTATTGGAAGAAGAGCAGGGGAGTTCTCCACGCTGTCCTGGGGCCAATATTTATCCCCCAACCAACATCACTAGGTCATTATCATAGTACTGTTTGTGGGAGCTTGCTGTGCGCAATTTGGCCGCCTCGTTTCCCTACATCACAACACGTCAAAAAGTACTTCATTGGCTGTGAAGCGCTTTGGGAGGTTCTGAGGTCGTGAAAGGCGCTATAGAAATGCAAACTGGTTATCTGTTTGCTTTTTAACTGTCAGTGCACGGACTGGGTCTGAAGCATTCTGAGTTACTGGGAAACTTAAAGGAGGCTGAAGTGGGTCAACTGTTCCAAATGTCTGAGACACACATCTCCTGACCCACCCCCCCCCAACCCCTCAACATCCAGCTCAATCCCCCCCCCACCCCCCACCCGCCAACCCTGTACCCAAATGGGCTGCAGTGTCCAGGGATCGGGCCTGCTACCATTTACCGCCCTCTTTGATTAACCCTTTGCCAACTCCTTCCTCATCTCGCCGGGGTTTCCCCATCCACGCTCGCGACTTGAAGCGAGAGAGGGAGAGCGTGGGGGCGGGCGTCAAAGCCATGAGCTTGTTGCTCGTCTCCGCTACAGGGGCGGTTGTCGACTGGCTATGAGGGGCAGGACAACCAGAGAGGGGGAGAGAGAGAGAAAAAGAGGAGAGGGAGCAGGGGAGAAGGGAGGTGGCAGTGGGAGAAAGAGGGAGGGAGTGGGGGAGAGAAAGAGGGAGCAGGAGAGGTAGAGAAAGAGGGAGGGAGGGAGAGGAAGAGAAAGAGGGAGGGAGAGGGCGCGCGAGGGAAGGAGGGAGGGACAGAGGGGGAGAGGGAGAAGGAAAGGGAGGATGAGTGAGAGCGGGAGTGTATGGAGCGAGAGGGAGGACGGGAGAGTGTGGAGAGTGATGGAGGACGGAGAGAGAGCGTGTGGAGAGAGAGGGAGGACGGGAGAGTGTGGAGAGCTGCCCTAATGTTGCGGTGGGAGAGAGAGGGGCCCACCTGCAGGACCGAGGCTCGTACACCGTCGTCACCTGAAGCTACCCCGGGTGCAGCGCCCCTAAAAAACCTGCTGGCCCTCCTCCCCACCCCCCCCCGGATAAAGCCCCAACCCGTCCCGCACAAATCCCTCACCCCACGGATGGCTTCCACCCCCGCTCCTCCACTCCCAGCACCCCCCCCACCTCGCACTCTCACACACAAACAGAAAGACTATTCTCTGTGATCACCGTGACTCCTTCGAGCAGAGCCTCAGCGCGTCTCGTCCCGGCGAGTGGGAAGTCTGACACTCAGCAGATCCCACCCCACCAACCCCCCTGCCCCGCCTCAGCCTCAGCCCCGATAACATCCAGCACTAAAGATCTAGTCAGTCAGATAGCAACGGCACGAAAGGTCACCGTGGGTGGACCTCGACAGATAATGGCTCCTTTGACAATTTGAAGGGGTTGCCAAGAACTCTTGAGGTGGGATCCTTATCGGTGAAAATCCCACCCTCCCCGCTGAGCAATCACGGGGCTGAGCCTAGCGTGACCAACAGCGCCCGCAGTCAATCAGACAAGACCTGCCTGGAAGCGCCGTTCACAGAGAGTGACGGTGGAGTTTAGAAAGTCGCAGGGCGATCTAATCGAGGTCTTTGAAATGATAAAGGGATTTCGATAGCGTAGAATATAGAGAAGCTGCTTCCTCTGGTGGGGGGGGAAACTCCAGAACTCTGAAAATGAGAGCCAGGCTGTTTAAGAGTGATGTCATGAAGCACTTCTTCACACGAAGGGTAGTGGAAATCTGCCCCCCCCCCCGCAAAAAAAAGCTGTGATGCGGGGGGTCATTTGGAGCTTTCAAGACGGAGATTGATAGATTTTTGTTGGGTAAGGGTATCAAGGGATATGGAGCAATGGAGGGTCAATGGGCTCAAGGTACAGATCGGCCATGATCTGACTGAATGACGGAACAGGCTCGAGGGGCTGAATGGCCTCCTCCTGTTCCTATGTTCTACCTCAGGCAAAACAAGGAAAAATGTGCATTTAATATCGCGCCTTTCCTGACCTCACGACGTCCTGAAGCGCTTTATAACTGATTAAGTACTTTTTGAAGTGGTAACGTAGGGAAACGCGGCAGCCAATTTGTGCACAGCAAGCTCCCACAAACAGCAAAGTGATAATTGACCAGATCATCTGGTATTTTTTTAATTTTTTTTTATAAGTGATGTTGGTTGAGGGATAAATATTGGCCCACAACTTTTCTTCAAAATAATACTGTCTTAAGAAAACTACTCGGCACTTGGTCTAAGCGTTAAACAAAGCTTTAATCAACTGTTTTACAACATGGAGGTCTAGTTGTGTCCTTCACTAGTTCCTGTAAAAGAATGTCCTGCACAAGCTGGGCCCGTGCCCGAGTATTTATACTCTCCCTGGACAGCGCCACCCGCAGGCCGCTCAGTATTATTTCATAAGTCTTTCTTTCATGAATGACTGATTCATGTCAAATACTACGGGATCTTTTACGTCCACCTGAGAGGGCAGACGGGGCCTCGGTTTAACGTCTCATCCGAAAGACCTGCCGATGGGGAGGGCGATCACTGCTCACTGCTGCACTCGGCTCCGATTGCGAACCCCATCGTTAACAGGCAATGCCCCGGGCCACCCTCACAGTTCTTCATAACTCGCTCAACACACCCTTCTCTGTATTAATAAACTCTGACATTTCCTGTCAATCAGGATCATCGAATTCTTGCACTAAATCAGATTCTGCGATCTCCCCGACCACAATTTCTCTAGTTTCATTTTTAAAAAGCTACACACGCACACATACACGAGGAGACAACAGCGTGAAGAACAGCGCGCGGGTGAGATCATTGGGCACGGAATCGGGCGCCGACGCCACACCACCGCGCTATGGCGTCACCACCGACCACAGTCTGACACCTCACCAGTTGAGGCAGAGGTCAGCAGCCTTCAGTATGACCTTTCCAACGAGCGAGAAAAGGAAAGCGAGACCTGGCATTTCTGTCACGCCGTTCACCACCTCAGGAACATCCCAACGTGCTTCACAGCCAATGAGGTGTAGCCACTGTTGTGGAGCGGGAAACACGGCAGCCAATTTGTGCACAGCAAGATCCCACAGAGAGCAATGAGATAAGAACATAAGAAATAGGAGCAGGAACCGGCCACTCGGCCCCTCGAGCCTGCTCCGCCATTCAATAAGATCATGGCTGACCTGATCTTGGGCTCAAAGCCACTTCCCTGCCCGCTCCCCATAACCCTTCACTCCCTTATCTTGCAAAAATCTGTCTATCTCTGCCTTAAATGTATTTAATGACCCAGCCTCCACAGCTCTCTGGGGCAGAGAATTCCACAGGTTTACGACCCTCTGAGAGAAGAAATTCCTCCTCATCTCAGTTCTAAAAGGGCGATCTTGTGTCCCCAAGTTCTAGATTCTCCCACGAGGGGAAACATCCTCTCTGCATCTACCTTGTCGAGCCCCCTCAGTATCTTATATGTTTCAATAAGATCACCTCCCATTCTTCTAAACTCCAATGAGTATAGGCCCAACCTGCTCAACCTTTCCTCATAAGTCAACCCCCTCATCTCAGGAATCAACCGTGTGAATCGTCTCTGAACTGCCTCCAATGCAAGTATATCCTTCCTTAAATAAGGAGATAAATCATCCGATCATCTTTTTTTTTAGTGATGTTGGTTGAGGAATAACTATTGGCCCCAGGATACAGGGGAGAACTCCCCTGCCCACTCAGCCCCCCCACCCCCACTCCAGTCTGCCTCCAATAGTGGCCGTGGGATCTTCTGTGTCCACCCAAGAGAGCAGACGGGGGCCCTCGGTTTAACGTCTCATCCGAAAGACGGCATCTCCGACAGTGCGGCGCTCCCTCAGTACTGGCACCGGGAGCGTCGGCCTGGATTATGGGCTCAAGTCTCCGGAGTGGGGCTCGAACCCGCGGCCTCCTGACTCGCGAGGTGAGCGCCCGCGTGACTGGAAGATGAGCAGGCCAGCGCTGCCGGCCGACATTGCTCCCCTCAAGCGACACTGCGGCGAGAGCGAGAGCGAGAGTGGAGGTTGGCAGAGGTCTGGGGAGCGGGCCATGGCGGGCCTACCCACCCACGCCCGCCTGGGGCCAGGGAGTCTCCTTCACTTGTGAGGAAATCATGGCTGGCTGTAAACAGCTGGATTAAAGACAGGCTGCCACACCTGAGTGGAGGACTGCAGTCAGACCTGCCTTCAAATATTTAACACTTCCGCCTCTCCGTTTAACCCTTTCACTGCTCCTCCTAAATCCCAGCACCCGGAGCAGTCAGAGTCCACTCCCAGCTGCAGTTATCCTGCGCCAATCTTACCGCATTTTGTTTATGTTGCATTTGACCTTTTCTCCTCTTATTTCTCACTTTCGCTTTCTACCTCTGTGTGTGAGAGTCTCCCTCGCTCGCTGTCTCTCGCTCGCTGTCTCTCTCTCTCTCGCTGTCTCTCTCTCTCGCTCGCTGTCTCTCTCTCTCTTGCTCGCTGTCTCTCTCTCTCTCGCTGTCTCTCTCGCTGTCTCTCTCTCTCTCGCTGTCTCCCTCTCTCTCGCGCCGTCTCCTTCTCTCTCTCGCGCCATCTCCCTCTCTCTCTCTCGCGCCGTCTCCCTCGCTGTCTCCCTCTCTCTCGCTGTCTCCCTCTCTCGCTGTCTCCCTCTCGCCGTCTCCCTCGCCCGCCGTCTCCCTCTCTCTCTCGCGCCGTCTCTCTCTCGCGCCGTCTCCCTCTCTCTCGCGCCGTCTCCCTCTCTCTCTCTCGCCGTCTCCCTCGCCCTCTCGCCGTCTCCCTCGCCGTCTCCCTCGCCCTCTCCCTCGCCCTCTCCCTCGCCCTCTCCCTCGCCCTCTCTCTCGCCGTCACCCTCGCCCTCTCTCTCGCCCTCTCTCTTGCCGTCTCCCTCGCCCTCTCTCTCGCCGTCTCCCTCGCCGTCTCCCTCGCCGTCTCCCTCGCCGTCTCCCTCGCCCTCTCTCTCGCCGTCTCCCTCGCCCTCTCTCTCGCCCTCTCTCTCGCCGTCTCCCTCGCCCTCTCTCTCGCCGTCTCCCTCGCCCTCTCCCTCGCCCTCTCTCTCACCGTCTCCCTCTCTCTCGCGCGCCCTCTCTCTCGCCGTCTCCCTCGCCGTCTTCGTCTCTCTCTCTCGCGCCGTCTCCGTCTCTCTCTCTCGCGCCGTCTCCATCTCCCACTCCCCCGCTCTCTCTCCCCCGCTCGCTCTCTCTCCCCCGCTCGCTCTCTCCCCCGCTCGCTCTCTCTCTCGCTGTCTCGCTCTCTCTCGCTCTCTCTCGCTGTCTCGCTCTCTCTCGCTGTCTCGCTCTCTCTCGCTCTCGCCCTCTCTCTTGCCGTCTCCCTCGCCGTCTCCCTCGCCGTCTCCCTCGCCCTCTCTCTCGCCGTCTCCCTCGCCCTCTCCCTCGCCCTCTCTCTCGCCCTCTCTCTCGCCGTCTCCCTCGCCGTCTCCCTCGCCCTCTCTCTCGCCGTCTCCCTCGCCCTCTCTCTCGCCATCTCCCTCGCCCTCTCTCTCACCGTCTCCCTCTCTCTCGCGCGCCCTCTCTCTCGCCGTCTCCCTCGCCGTCTCCGTCTCTCTCTCTCGCGCCGTCTCCGTCTCTCTCTCTCGCGCCGTCTCCATCTCCCACTCCCCCGCTCTCTCTCCCCCGCTCGCTCTCTCTCCCCCGCTCGCTCTCTCCCCCGCTCGCTCTCTCTCTCGCTGTCTCGCTCTCTCTCGCTGTCTCGCTCTCTCTCGCTGTCTCGCTCTCTCTCGCTCTCTCTCTCCCCGAGTCGCTATTTCTCTCTTGATGTGTGTTTCTCTGCCCCATCTCATTCTCTCTCCGTGTTGCACTCTCTCTCCGTCTGTCGGTCTCATTTTTTCTCTGTCTCTCTTTCGCTCTCGCTGTCTCCCTCGCTCCGTGTCTCTGTCTGTTTCGCTCTCTGTCTCACTCGCCCCTTTTGTCCGTCTTACTTTCTCTCTGTCTCAGTCTCTCTTTCCAGTACCTTATCCAAAGGATGAAACTTTACAGCACAGAAGGAGGCCATTCGGCCCACAGTGCTCTCTGAAAGAGCTACCCTCTGAATCCCATTCCACTGCACCTTACCCCACTTCCCTTTTAAAAGCGGCTAAATTTCTGGTCGGGCATTCCAAGTCCTAACTAAACCTTAAAGAAAAGGCCAGTATTTACATGAGGCAGTGAGTGTTGGGATTCTATTCGACTACAGTGCGCAACACAGCAGAGCACCATCCCATCATCAGCCACAGGCATGTACATTTAACCCCTGTCCGGTATCTCCTGCCATCTCTAACCATGGATGTCGAAATCCATTTGATCGGCTATTCGACCACAGGGGGCTTCGCAGACAAACCACCAACCGCCGCGCCCCCCGCCACCCTCAGCCGTCCTCGCCCAACGTTTATCCACTCTAGCCAGGGCAGTGAGCAGGGCCCGGAACTCAAGCATCCCTCACACCACCCCCACCCAACCACCTCACTGGCTGCTTACTGCTAAATTGGCTTAAACCAGTGAACTCAGCATAGATTCGCAATGGAGCCTTGGGGGGGGGGGGGGGTACCTTCTCCAGCTAAAGGTTTTGTCAAAAGTCCTCACTACAATGGCACCAGCCCCTTTAATGAAGGGTCGGTCCTGCAGTGGCAGACAAAGCACCGGCTTCATCAGATAACGCACTGTCACTCACAGACCCCATTGTGTGTGTGCACTGATCGCCATCAGCAATAAATAAGGGCCCCTTCACTGCTCCAGTCTCCTTCCCCCATTTTAAACTTGTTCGTTTTCTCCTCCTCCTTCTTAAAACTGTTACCGCTGAACCACACGAGGTTACAGTGTACCATTCGGCCCCTCGTGTCTGTCCCGCCTCTTTGCTAGAGGCAACCCCAAACTGATCCCACAGCCCCGCTCTCCCCCCAGAGCCCTGTATCAATCCCAAACTAATCCCACTGCCCTGCTCTCTCCCCATAGCCCTGTATCAATCCCAAACTAATCCCACTGCCCCGCTCTCTCCCCATAGCCCTGTATCAATCCCAAACTAATCTCACTGCCCCGCTCTCTCCCCAAAGCCCTGTATCAATCCCAAACTAATCCCACTGCCCCGCTCCCTCCCCATAGCCCTGTATTAATCCCAAACTAATCCCACTGCCCCGCTCTCTCCCCACAGCCCTGTATCAATCCCAAACTAATCCCACTGCCCCGCTCTCTCCCCATAGCCCTGTATCAATCCCAAACTAATCCCACTGCCCCGCTCTCTCTCCATAACCCTGTATCAATCCCAAACTAATCCCACTGCCCCGCTCTCTCCCCATAGCCCTGTATCAATCCCAAACTAATCCCATTGCCCCGCTCTCTCCCCATAGCCCTGTATCAATCCCAAACTAATCCCACTGCCCCCTCTCTCCCCATAGCCCTGTATCAATCTCAAACTAATACCACTGCCCCTCTCTCTCCCCATAGCCCTGTATCAATCCCAAACTAATACCACTGCCCTGTGTTCTCCCATAGCCCCGTATCAATCCAAACCAATACCACTTCCCTGTGTTCTCCCATAGCCCCGTATCAATCCAAACCAACATCACTAAAACAGATGATCTGGTCATTATCACATTGCTGTTTGTGGGACCTTGCTGTGCGCAAATTGGCTGCCAACTTTCCCACATTACAACAGCGACCACTTTTCAAAAGTACTTCATTGACTGTAAAGCGCTTTGGAGCATCCCGAGGTCATGAAAGGCACTATCGAAATGCAAATCTTTCTTTCTTCTTTGTAGGTCAAGAGTAACAACAATTTGCATTGATCTAGCCCCTTCAACAAAGGAAAATGTCCCAGGGTGCTTCACAGGAGTGCTATCAAGCAAAGATTGACACCGAGCCACCATAGAAGGAGATATTAGGACAGGACAGAATTGGAGGAGCGCAGATATCTCGGGAGGGCTGGAGGAGGCTACAGAGATAGGGAGGGAGTGAGGCCATGGGAACACCATCACCTTCAGGATCCCTTCCAAATCACACACCATCTCAACTTGATCACATATCGCCGTTCCTTCATCGTCGCTGGGTCAAATGTCCGGAACTCCCTCCCTAACAGCACTGTGGGAGCACCTTCACCACACGGACTGCAGCGGTTCAAGAAGGCGGCTCACCACCACCTTCTCGAGGGCAACTTGGGCTGGGGAATAAATGCCGGCCCTGCCACATCCCGAGAACACGTTGGCAGGCTATTCGACTACTTAGGGCATCACCTGACACCACCTACACACAACGATCTCACAGGGAGTCACTGGATAGCAATCAGGAGAGGGAACCCTGGGTGGTTTCCCCCACCCCCCCCCCCTTTTCCTGGAGCAAGGGTGCTGAGGCCAATTGCGGCACCGCCGTACTCCTGCACCCGGCTGAGGTCGGCCAGCTCGCCGCAGGCATTGGGGGCCCCCCCGGTCCGCTGCTATCCCACCAAGCGGTCAATTAGCCACATCAGGGGAACCATAAAGTTTAACTGCCGTTCTTCCGAGATCGGTTTTCTCCTCGACTGAGATTTTTTTCTTCCAAAAAAAAAGCCAAAACAAGACCTCAGTTAAAAGAGCTTCCTCAGAACTAGTAACTGTTGCACTAAATGTACATCTCAGTAACCTCACTGCCAAGACCTCCCACAGAGCCTCACGTTATCCTGTTTAGAAACAGACATTGCCTCCGGCATTAATCCTGCAACATATATTTTTGCGCCAGTGGGGTGGTTGTTGTTCCGTTTTCTCTCTCTCTCTCTCGTACTTTTAAATCTGGATAAGGCAGTGAGGCAAAGCATCGGCTTTCCCAACGCACAGCTCCAGAACAAGGCCTACTTTGTTCTGTCAGCACCCCCAATCTGGCTTGTGTTACCAGGCAAGGAAGGGCCTGAGCAGCCGGAAGCAGCCTCAATTACGCCAGGCCGAAAAAGCCTTGCCACACAGCTCTTGGTCACTGCTGCAGAGGTCAAAGGGCACCGGAGATTCCAGAGATGGCGATGAAACAACACAGGCGTCGGAACAGATATCAAGGAATACGATGGGTGATACGAGGCCTCGGAAACATGAAAAGGGAGGGGGGGGGTGGCGGTTTCAGTGTGCCGCATAGCATAGAATCATATCCTGCATGGGACATGGTCAGCAAGGCAGCCCATTTGAATGAGGCTGCCCAACAAGTCTTATCCAGAATTACTCTTCATTTATTATGAAGATGAGATACATGACGTAAAAGATCACACAGCACGATTTCGAAGAAGAGCAGGGATGGAGTTATCCCGGGTGTCCTGGGGCCAATATTTATCCCTCAATCAACATCACTAAAAAAAAAAATACAGGTTAGCTGGGTCAGTATCACGTTGCTGTCAGTGGGATCTTGCTGTGCGCAATTTGGCTGCCGCGTTTCCCTGCATGACAACAGCGACTGCGCTATGGCGTCGTCACCGGCCACAGTCTGCCAACTCACCAGTTGAGGCAGAGGTCAGCAGCCTCCAGCGTGACCTTTCCAACGAGCGAGAAAGGGAAAGCGAGACCTGGCATTCCTGTCACGCCGCTCACCACCTCCGGGACATCCCAAAGCGCTTCACAGCCAATGAGGTGCAGCCACTGTTGTGGAGTGTTAAACACGGCAGCCAATTTATGCACAGCAAGATGCCACAGAGAGCACTGAGGTAAGAACATAAACAGGAGCAGGAACCGGCCACTTGGCCCCTCGAGCCTGCTCCGCCATTCAATAGAATCATGGCAGATCTGATCTTGGCCTCAACTCCACTTGCCCGCCCGCTCCCCATAACCCTTCACTCCCTTCTCTTGCAAAAAATCTGTCTATCTCTGCCTTAAATGTATTCAATGACCCAGCCTCCACGGCTCTCTGGGGCAGAGAATTCCACAGATTTACGACCCTCTGAGAAGAAATTCCTCCTCATCTCAGTTCTAAAAGGGCGACCCTTTATTCTGAGACTGTGCCCCCGAGTTCTAGATTTCCCCACGAGGGGAAACATCCTCTCTGCATCTACCCTGTCGAGCCCCCTCAGTATCTTATGTGTTTCGATAAGATTTTCATGCGGGATCTTGCTGTGCGCCAAATGGCTGCCACCGTGGCCTACAAAACAGCGATTGCATGTGGGGGGGGAGGGGAGCCCCAAACATTTCCTTACATCTTTGCTCCGACGCTTTTGCTAAGGTTGAACTTCACCAACTTGTTACCTCAACTGTAGGTTGACCACTCAGCCAGGGGCAATATTTACCATGCTTTCCGGCCCCCCCCCCCCACCCAACCATACAGCGTCAGCTCCGCTTGCTCCCACCCCACCCCCCCCCCCACACTGTCCCTCAGCCCAACCGCGTTACCTTCCTGAAACAGTGGTACAGAAACCAGACCCTTCTACCTGGCGGCCATGCTGGGAGCTAGGGCAGGTGGAAAGGCTGTTCCCGCTGGTTGATAGGTACGAGGACTGGGGGGGGGGGGACACAGATTTAAGGTTTTTGGCCAAGAGATACAGGGGGGGGGGGGGAACGTGAGGGGAAACTTTTTTAGGCAGCGAGTGGGGAGGACCTGGAACTCGCTGCCGACGGAAGTGGTGGAAGCGGAGACACTCGATGTTTTCAAGGGGAGACTGGATAGGCACTTGAGGGAAATAAACTTGCAGGGCTATGGGGATAGAGCGGGGGAATGGGACTGACTGGATTGCTCCACAGAGAGCCGGCACGGACTCGATGGGCCGAATGGCCTCCTTCTGTGCCGTTATGGCTCTATGACTCTAGGTGGAATGTACAACAACAACCTGCAGCGGTAGAACGCCTTAAACGATGGAAATCGTCCCAAGGCTCCTTCACAAGGAGTGTAATCAGACAGAAATTCGACACAAGGAGCTATAAGGACAGGTGATCAGAAGTTCCCCGGTGTCCTGGGGCCAATATTTATCCCTCAACCAACATCACTAAAAAACAAACAAACAGATGATCTGGTCATTACCACGTTGCTGTTTGTGGGAGCTTGCTGTGCGCAAATTGGCTGCCGCGTTTCCTACATTACTACAGTGACCACACTTCAAAAAGTACTTCATTGGCTGTAAAGCGCGTTGGGACGTCCTGAGGCAGTGAACGGCGCTATAGAAATGCAAATCTTTCTTTTCCGGGCCTACACTTTCAGGGCAAGTGTAGCGTCCCACAACTGATTATAGCTAGGCCGACACTCCCCAGTGCCAGTGCTGAGGGAGCGCTGCACTGTCGGAGGTGTCGTCTTTCGGATGAGACGTTAAACCGAGGCCCCGTCTGCTCTCTCAGGCGGACGTAAAAGATCCCACAGCCACTATCTCGAAGAGCAGGGGGGAGTTATCCCCGGTGTCCTGGGCCAATATTTATCCCTCAACCAACATAACTAAAAAAACAGATTATCAGGTCATTACCACATTGCCGATTGTGGGACCTTGCTGTGTGCAAATTGGCTGCCGCGTTTCCCACATTACAACAGCGACTCCACTTCAAAAAGTACTTCATTGGCTGTAAAGCGCTTTGAGACGTCCGGTGGTCGTGAAAGGCGCTGAATAAATGCAAGTCTTTCTTTTCTTTATAGCTAACGCAGCACAGGCCGGGATGGGGCTTGCTTGCTTCATGTGACTCTGCTACTTACTGGATAAACTCTCTGAGCGGAAGACTTGACACGAGCCGCCACCCGCCTCCACCACCCCAGGAGGAGCTGAAACCTGACCCTGTCCTCCTGCAGGGCTGGGCAGGGCTGGGCCGGGCCGGGCCGGGCCTGCCGCGTCCTGCACTCCCAGTCGGAAATGTCTAGCTTCAGCTCACTCACTCCCTCACCACTCCAGCACTCGGATTGTGCAAGAGCGTTGCGAGCGACAGGAGTGCGAGAGAGAGCAGCATGTTCTCGGAGCGGAGGAGAAAGCGGAGGCTGCTGGCTCGTTAGCTTCCTCCTGATCTCCCGGGTTCAGAATTTCGACTTCTGAGCAGAGACACTCCACAGAACATTCGGTGCCACACCCCGTCACCAGGTAGCCAGACAGGGCGTGGGACGGATATGTATGTAAGCAGGTGAGTCTGTGAGTGTGTGTGATGTGAGAGTGAGTGTGTATATATTTATATATGTGTGTGTGTGTGTGTGTGTGTGTGTATTTATGTGCGTGTGCGCGTGTATTAGCGTGTGATGTATGTGTGTGCGCACAAGCTGTGGGTAGGGTCATAGAAACATAGAAGATAGGAGCAGGAGTAGGCCATTCGGCCCCTCGAGCCTGTTCCACCATTCAATGAGATCATGGCTGATCATCCAAATTCAGTACCCGGTCCCTGCTTTCTCCCCATACCCCTTGATGCCTTTAGCCTTAAGAAATATATCTAACTCCTTCTTGAATATATTTAATGAATTGGCCTCAACTGCCTTCTGTGGTAGAGAATTCCACCGGTTCACCACTCTCTGGGTGAAGAAATTCCTCCTCATCTCAGTCCTAAATTATCCTTATATACTGTGACCCCTGGTTCTGGACTCCCACGCCATCGGGAACATCCTTCCTGCATCTAGTCTGTCTAGTCCTGTTAGGATTTTATAAGTTTCAATGAGATCCCCTCTCATTCTTCTAAACTCCTGCGAATAAAAGCTTAATCGACCCAATCTCTCCTCATACGTCATTCCTGCCATCCCAGGTATTAGCCTGGTGAATCTTCGCTGCACTCCCTCCATGGCAAGAACTTCCTTCCTCAGATAAGGCGACCAAAATTGCACACAATACTCAAGGTGTGGTCTCACCAAGGCCCTGTACAACTGCAGCAAGACATCCTTGCTCCTGTACTCGAACCCTCTCGTTATGAAGGCCAACATACCATTTGCGTTGAGGGGGATAAGTTTTAGGAGAGTCTGCCTGGGTAGGGGAGGGGGTTTGATTTAGCTGCAGGGAAACACCAACTGTATTGGTAACTGAGGACCTGAGGGGGTGAAAGTGGGGGGGATGGGAGGGGCGAGAGCGGGGGGGGGGGATGGGAGGGGAGAGAGCGGGGGGGGGGGTGATGGGAGGGGCGAGAGCGGGGGGGATGGGCGGGGCGAGAGCAGGGGGGGATGGGCGGGGCGAGAGCGGGGGGGGGATGGGTGGGGCGAGTGGGGGGGATGGGAGGGGCGAGAGCGGGGGGGGATGGGAGGGGCGAGAGCGGGGGGGGATGGGAGGGGCGAGAGCGGGGGGGGGATGGGAGGGGCGAGAGCGGGGGGGGATGGGAGGGGCGAGAGCGGGGGGGGCGAGAGTGAAACATAGAACATAGGAGCAGGAGTAGGCCATTCGGCCCCTCGAGCCCGCTCCGCCATTCAATGCGATCATGGCTGATCATCCAAATTCAGTACCCGGTCCCTGCTTTCTCCCTATACCCCTTGATCCCTTTAGCCTTAAGAAATATATCCAACTCCTCCTTGAATATATTTAATGAATTGGCCTCTACTGCCTTCTGTGGTAGAGAATTCCACAGGTTCACCACTCTCTGGGTGAAGAAATTCCTCCTCATCTCTGTCCTAAATGGCTTACCCCTTATCCTTAGACTGTGACCCCTGGTTCTGGACTCCCCAACCATCGGGAACATCCTTCCTGCATCTAGTCTGTCTAGTCCTGTCAGAATTTTAAAAGTTTCAATGAGATCCCCTCTCATTCTTCCAAACTCCAGCGAGTATAAGCCCAATCGACCCAATCTCTCCTCATACGTCATTCCTGCCATCCCAGGTATCAGTCTGGTGAATCTTCGCTGAACTCCTTCCATGGCAAGAACATCCTTCCTCAGATAAGGCGACCAAAACTGCACACAATACTCAAGATGTGGTCTCACCAAGGCCTTGTACAACTGCAGCAAGACATCCTTGTTCCTGTACTCAAACCCTCTCGCTACGAAGGCCAACATACCAACATGGGGGGATAGGAGGGGTGAGAATGGGGGGGTTGGGAGGGGTGAGAGTGGGAGGAGAACTAAGATCTTTCAACTCTCTACACCCGTCACGGGCCCAGACAGAATAGCAGTCCCCATTTTACATAGCAACACATTGGCCCAGAAATTCGGGTCTCCATGGGTGAGTACGCACAGAGTTCTCACCCGTAGGCCCAATGGAAGTGCCGGTTTCCTGCATGCACGGGAAACCGGCACTTCCGTTCCCCTGAACGAAGGGGTTCAGAGTTCGAACGCGTGCGCAGGAGAGGCTGCGCGTGCGCATCGAACTTACGTTTTTTTTGCAGGTTTTCCCGGGAGGGTAAGTCTGCAGAAGTTACACATTTAAAAAGCAGGCGTAAGGCCTGCTTTTTACAAGGTAAGTGGTGAATTAATTAAAATTAAAACATTTTTTCCACAGGTTTATTATTTTTAAATACTTTAAAGAAAGGTAAGTTTATTTTTAGCCCCGTTAGAAAATAAAATTATTTTTTTCAAAAATTTAAATTATTGTTTAAAATAGTTATTTCATGTAATTTATAGTTTATTTTAAAAATGTGATTTAAAAAAAAATTTGACGATTTAGTGATGTTTTGGGGCCCGTAGTATTTCTAAGTTTTGACAGCACTTCCTGTCAAACTTATGAATGGAGCATTCCCTGCTCCGATTGGCTCCCCATGGCCCATGTGATCCCAGGGGACGCATCGAACTAACTGCGCCCTTGGGATACGCAAGCACTGCGTGCCGGCAGCTGGAGCAGGCCCAGGATCGGAATCCCAAGGGGGCCCACAGCTCAACGGCCGGCGCGCAAGGTAAGTGCAGGTCGGGGGCTTGCACCCGCGGGAGGCCCCCGACCCGAATTTCTGGGCCATTGTATTTACAGCGCAGGAACAGGCCATCGGCCTAACTGGTCCATGCTGGTGTTTATGCTCCACACGAGCCTCCTCCCACCCCTCTTCATCTCACCCTGTCAACATATCCTTCTATTCCTTTCTCCCGCATGTGTTTATCCACCTTCCCCTTAAATGTATCTCTGCGATTCGCCTCAACCACTCCCTGTGGTGGCGAGTTCCACATTCTCACCACTCTCTGGGTAAAGAAGTTTCTCCTGAATTCCCCACTGGATTTATTAGTGATTATCTTATATTTATGGCCCCTAGTTCTGGTCTCGCTCGCAAGTGGAAAAATCTCTACGTCTACCCTGTCGAACCCCATCATAATTTTAAAGACCTCTATCAGGTCACCCCTCAGCCTTCTCTTTTCTAGAGGAAAGAGCCACAGCCTGTTCAGTCTTTCCAGAAGTGGTATCTCTGTTCTGCTATCGTTCTAGTGAATCTTTTTTTGCACCTTCTCCAGTGCCTCTATATCCTTTTTATAATATGGAGACCAGAACTGTTCACCAAAGCAAGTGGAACTCAAACGAACATGGGCGTGAGGTACCCGAGACTGTGCCTCACAGAATTCCCTTCTCCAACGCATGGGCATGGAAGGCCAGCAGATCCACCCACTCCTGGTCTAGTGCTAGTGTAGTCTTCCCAGAGTAGACCAGGGCCTTAATTTTTTATACATTCACAGTATGTGGGCGTCACTGGCAGGGCCAGCATTTATTGCCCATCCCTAATTGCCCTTGAGAAGGTGGTGGTGAGCCGCCGCCTTGAACCGCTGCAGTCCATGTGGTGAAGGTGCTCCCAGAGTGCTGTTAGGGAGGGAGTTCCAGGATTTTGACCCAGCGACGATGAAGCAACGGCCGATATATTTCCAAGTCAGGATGGTGTGTGTGTGACTTGGAGGGGAACTTGGAGCTGGTGGTGTTCCCATGCACCTGCTGCCCTTGTCCTTTCTAGGTGGCTGAGGACACATTTTGGGTGTTGCTGCCGAAGAAGCCTTGGCGAGTTGCTGCATTGCATCTTGTAGATGGTACACACTGCGTCAAGTGACCCCGACAGACAGAGATGGTGCCTAAAAAAAGCCATGTGCGGGTAGCAGAAAATGCCACGCAGGGCGCCGAACTTACTGTCCCAGTGTCCCGTGCACAATCACCATCAGACCAATATGCAGACACCATCTTCCTTTCCGGCCTACAACTATTTGAAGCCTGGGGCTTGATTAGGTCACCAGCAGAGCCAGAACTCTCAATTACTTGGTACCACTCGAGAACTCTTTCTCTCCTTTCCATGCAATGTTTGTGCTCCTGGTTTATTCACAATGCAATTTTATCGTATAAATGTCAGACATCAATGGGACAAAATCACACCCTGCTAACTGCCTTCATCCACTGACTGTATGGAAACAGTAAAGTGTACTCAGTAACCCTTACCCTGCTGAATAAACAGTGACTCTGTACAGTTACACAGTGAATGATCCTTACCCTGCTGAATAAACAGTGACTCTGTACAGTTACACTGGGAGTGATCCGTACCCTGCTGAATAAACAGTGACTCTGTACAGTTACACAGTGAATGATCCTTACCCTGCTGAATAAACAGTGACTCTGTACAATTACAGTGAGTGATCCTTACCCTGCTGAATAAACAATGACTCTGTACAGTTACACTGGGAGTGATCCTTACCCTGCTGAATAAACAGTGACTCTGTACAGTTACACAGTGAATGATCCTTACCCTGCTGAACAGTGACTCTGTACAGTTACACAGTGAGTAACCCGTACCCTTTTTTTTAAATTCGTTTATGGGATGTGTCTGTCGCTGGCAAGACCTGCATTTAAAAGTACTTCATTGGTTGTAAAGCACTTTGGGGTGCCCTGAGGTTGTGAATGGCGCTACAGAAATGCATGTTTCTTCTTTCATTTATAATCTTACCCTCCCAAACTGCCTGCATTGGCTCCTGGTTAAGCAACACCGCAATTTGAAAATTGTCATCCTTGTTCTCAAATCGCTCCATGGCCTCGCCCCCCCCTCTGTAATCTCCTCCAGCCCCACAAGCCCTCCGAGATCTCTGCGCTCCTCCAATTCTGCCCTCTTGCGCATCCCCCGATTTCCATCGCTCCACTATTGGCGGCCATGCCTTCAGCCTTCTGGGCCCCAAGCTCTGGAATTCCCTCCCTAAACGTCTCTGCTTCTCTCTTTCCTCCTTTAAGACACTCCTTAAAACCTACCTCATTGACCAAGCATTTGGGCATCTGTCCTAAGGTCTCCTCATGTGGCTCGGTGTCAATTATTGTCTGATTACGCCCGAGAAGCGCCTTGGGACATCTTTCTGCGTTAAAGGCGCTATATAAATGCAAGGTGTTGTTGCTGTTGTGTTCAGCTAGCCCTAGATTTAAACTCCGTTAAAGTCCGTGCTCAGTTCACTGATCCCAGTACAATTGACCTCAGTGCCGCAGACATGGGGTGGGGGGGGGGTGGTGAGGACAGTAACAAGGTGTGAAGCCACCTGCAGCTGAATAGGCTCAGGCGCGAATGGGCGTGGCGTCGATTAGGGCACCCCCCTATCCAAGCGAGAGGCAGTGGGTTCGGAAGAAAGACCGACTTGCATTTATATCGCGCCTTTCACGACCACCGGACGTCTCAAAGCGCTTTACAGCCAATGAAGTACTTTTGAAGTGTAGTCACTGTTGTAATGTGGGAAACGCGGCAGCCGATTTGCACACAGCAAGCTCCCACAAACAGCAATGTGATAAGGACAAGATCATCTGTTTTAGTGATGTTGGGTGAGGGATAAATATTGGCCCCAGGACACCGGGGAGAACTCCCCTGCTCTTCTTCGAAATAGTGCCCTGGGATCTTTTATGTCCACCTGAGAGGGCAGACGAGGCCTTGGTTTAACGTTTCATCTGAAAGACGGCACCTTCGATAGTGCGGCACTCCCTCAGCACTGCACTGGAGTGTCAGCCTGGATTTATGTGCTCAAGTCCCTGGAGTGAGACTTGAACCAACAACCTTCTGACTCATAGAGGCGAGCGTGCTGCCTACTGAGCCACGGCTGACAGTCAGAGGAGGGGAGAAAACCGATGGGCTGGAGGGCGGGAAGGCGGAGGGTGAACTTTAACCTCTGGAGCTGAACCGAAGAATGACACCACACACGCACGATGAGCCAACACAGGCAAAAAACAGCTGGAGCTCGTAAAGCGTCAAAAATCAAAGGAGGCTCCTCGCAAGTGACAAAGATCTTTTCTTGCTGGTTTCAACAAGACTCCTCCCCACCCCACCCCCAACCAACCGGCCTAGGCCTCCGCCCAATGCCTGTTCTGCAGGCCTCAATCAGCTGACTGGGCCCCCAGTGAGAGATTAACAGCCCTGCCCAAGGGCTCCTCCCCTCCCCACCCCCCACCTGTCCAAACACTCCGCTCGGTCGCGGAGGCCTCTGTTGACACAGAGCTGTGCGCTCCACGCAGGTTCCGTTTGTTCCCAAAACACTTTGCCCAGCCTGCGTATCCAGACAGCGTTGGGGATTACGACCCTGCTAACCCAGCGGGCAGACGGGCCGTCGAGGAGTAGCCCTCTTTTATGTCTGGTCTCTCCCGGAAAGGGAGGAAGCGCTCTCACCGGGAAAAGGGAGGGGCGGGAGGAGGAGAGGGCACGGGTTAATCGGTGCTCACCATAACCAGCGTTCTTTACGTGCAAGGTCAGACTCCGGTCGAACCCGGCTGGGCCTCGCCCGACATTCACACACACACGCGCACACACCTGCAGACATACACGTATCGCACACGCCCACGCACATGTATGTGCGCACACACCAGACACACACACACACACTGTGCACGCACGCACATATGTACACGCACACGCACTTCTCAGCAGGGTTCACTGGATAGTGATCAGGAGCAGGAAACCTGGCCGATTTCCTTTTTTTTCTCCCCTCCCCCAAGCCCCCGGGGCACTGAGGACAATGATCACCCCCCCTCGCCCCACCAACAATTGCCACCCTGGCTGAAAACCACACTCCCCCACGCGCAGGGCCCTCTCGTCCGCACCTCTGCCACCCGCTGAATCCAGCGGGGGAGTAAAGATTGGGAACTTAACGCCTCAGGGCCATTGAGGGAGAAGGTGCAGATGGGCGCGGGGGGGGATGGGAGGGAGTGGGGGGGGGGGGGGTGGGGGAGGTGGATGTAAAGGATCCCATGACACTATTGGAAGAAAAGCAGCAGAGTGCTCCCTCAACCAGCAAACGTCACATCGAAACAAAAACACATTACGTGGTCGTTTATCTCATTGCTCTTTGCGGGATCTTGCCGTGCGCAACTGGGCTGCTCGGGTTGCCCGCAGAACAACACTTCGAAGGCAACGTGTCGGCTGTGAGGCGCTTCGGGAGGTGAAAAGGCACTACAGAAATTCAAAGTCTTGCTTCCTGCACGAAAGGAGTGGAGGGAAGTTGGGAGGGTGAGAGGAACCTACAGCCTTTCTCATCTGCAATTATCTGGTCAGCGCACCCAGCCCTCCTGCTTCCGCCAGCCCTATCTAAAGTGTCAGCTGTGGCTCAGTGGGTCGCACTCTCTCGCCTCGGAGTCAGCAGGTTGTGGGTTTGAGTCCCGCTCCAGGGACTGGAGCACAAAATAAAGTCTCGACTGACGCTCCCGGTGCCAGTGGATTCCTCAGCCTCCACCTGCAGCGGCAGAGAGCGCGCCTTGGTTCAAGGTCTCGTCCGAGGCATGGACCGCCCAACAATGCGGCATTTCCTCTCGATTCCGGTCGAAGAGGTCAGATTCTGGCCTCTCGCGCATCCCCGATTGTCAACCGCTCCACCGCTAGAATGCCGTCCCTGTCTTGGCCCCAAGCTCTGGAATTCCCTCCCGCAACCTCTCCGCCTCTCTCTCTCCTCCTTTGGCCGCGGCTCAGTGGGGTCTCGCACTTGCCCCAGAGTCAGAAGGTCGTGGGTTCGAGTCCTGCTCCAGACGTAAAAGATCCCAATGGCTGCTATTTCGAAGAAGAGGAGCAGAGGGGGGGGGGGGGGGAGTTCTCCTGGGGCCACTATTTATCCCTCAATCAACATCACTAATAAAAAACAGATGATCTGGTCATCATCACGTCGCTGTTTGTGGGAGCTTGCTGTGCACAAATTGGCTGCCGCCTTTCCCCACATTACAACAGTGACTGCACTTCAAGAAGTCCTTCGCTGGCTGCACAGAGCTTTGGGACGTGCCGAGGTCGTGAAAGGCGCTAAACAAATGCAAGCCTTTCTGCTGAGTCTACCACAGGCGGCTCTGGAATATTCCAAAGATCCTACGACCTCTCCCCCCTCTATTAATTGAGGCCGTCCACAGGATGGTGACATCAGCCTGTTCATGGCTAAAGATCCAGTCCTTACATCATCTCCCCCCACACACACACACTGGGCTCTGACCCAACTGTACACAAAGCCTTCCCAAACACTGGGATATCCTTGAGAAATCCCGTTAAACAATTAAATCGCCCTCGGAAGAACGCACAAGGGCCGGTGGGGGGAAAGAGAGTGCACCAACAGAACGTGAACAGGAATTAAAGGAAGAGCCATCAATCGAATCATACAATCTTACAGCACAGAAGGAGGCCATTCGGCCCATCGTGCCTGTGCCGGCTGTTTGAAAGAGCTCTCCAATTAGTCCCACTCCCTCCCTGCCAAGACACCGGGAGAACTCGCCTGCTTTTCTTCCAAAAGTGGCATGTGATCTTTTACATCCACCCGCGAGGGCAGCAAGGGTTAGATAGAGAGTAAAGCTCCCTCTACACTGTCCCATCAAACACTCCCAGGGCAGGTACAGCACGGGTTAGATACAGAGTAAAGCCCCCTCTACACTGTCCCATCAAACACTCCCAGGGCAGGTACAGCACGGGTTAGATACAGAGTAAAGCTCCCTCTATACTGTCCCATCAAACACTCCCAGGGCAGGTACAGCACGGGTTAGATACAGAGTAAAGCTCCCTCTACACTGTCCCATCAAACACTCTCAGGGCAGGTAGAGCACGGGTTAGATACAGAGTAAAGCTCCCTCTACACTGTCCCAACTTATCCCGGCTGTGGTACGGGTGCGGATGGTGGATATATTGTGCTCAGTTTGAGTTTTGCAATCTCCGTTCAGTGGTAAGTTACATTCTGGACGGGACAGTGAAGGTGCGGATGCAGGCTTGGAACCTGTGGGGGCGGGGGGGGGGAATTCCTTTATATTGCAGCCCGGGTGTGGAAGAGGGGGAAGGAGTGAGCGGACTGGATTGCCTGTGACACACTAGCCAGTGCATGTCACGTTACCGATTACTGGGTCCAGGAGGATCCAAACAGTCGGGAAGGAAAGAAAGGTGATGTAATAAAACTCACTACGCACTTGGTTCGAGTATAAAGCAAGGCTTTAATCAACTTGTTTCAGAACATGGAGGTCTAGTTGTACTTCACTAGTTCCTTGTCTTACAAAATGTCCCTGGCAAGCTGGGCCCACGCCCGAGTATTTATACTTCTTGGACGGCGCCACCAGCTGGCCATCCAGCGCTATTTCACGAGTAGTTTCTTGATGATGATGAGATTTATAACAAAAGGCTTGCATTTATATAGCGCCTTCCACGAGCTCAGGATGTCCCAAAGCGCTGTACCGCCAATGATGTGCAGTCACTGTTGTAATGTGGGAAACGTGGCAGCTAATTTGTGCACAGCAAGCTCCCACAAACAGCAGCGTGATAATAACCAGATCATCTGGGCTTTTTTAGCGATGTCGGCTGAGGGATAAATATTGGCCTCAGGACACCGGGGAGAGCCCCTCTTCTTTTCTTCCAATAGTGGCCGTGGGATCTGTTGCGACGACCCGAGAGGGCAGACGGGGGCCTCGGTTTAACGCCTCATCTGATAGACGGCACCTCCGACAGCGCGGCGTTCCCTCAGCACTGGCACTGGGGAGTGTCGGCCTGGGGTTTCGCGCTCGCGTCTCTGGAGTGGGGCTGGGACTTTCTGACTCAGAGGCGAGAGAGAGAGAGAGAATGCGACCCACTGGGCCACGGAAAGATCTTCAATGGAAAATATATCCAGCAAGTTCAGCTTGAAGTTGCGAGGAGCTGCTGATGACCCAGGCTAAAGTTCAATGACATCGACTCTACAGCACAGAAACAGGCCAACTGGTCTATCCCGGCATTTATGCTCCACACAAGCCTCCTTCCCGATCAATATTTCCGTCTATTTTTTTCTCCCTCATGTGCTTCTCCTTAAATGAATCTGTGCGATTTGCCTCAACCACTCCCTGTGGTAGCAAGTTCCACATTCTCACCACTCCCCGGGTAAAGAAACATAGAAAAATAGGAGCAGGAGTAGGCCATTCGAGCCTGCTCTGCCATTCAATATGATCATGGCTGATCCTCTATCTCAATACCATATTCCCGCTCTCTCCCCAGACCCCTTGATGCCTTTTGTGTCTAGAAATCTACCAATCTCCTTCTTAAATATATTCAGTGACTTGGCCTCCACAGCCTTCTGTGGTAGAGAATTCCACAGGTTCACCACCCTCTGAGTGAAGAAATTTCTCCTCATCTCAGTCCTAAATGTCCTACCCCGTATCCTGAGGCTGTCACCCCCTCGTTCTAGAACCCCCAGCCAGGGGAAACATCCTCCCTGCATCCAGTCTGTCTAGCCCGGTCAGAATTTTAATACGTTTCCACAAGATCCCCTCTCATTCTTCTAAACTCTAGTGAATGCAGGCCTAGTCGACCCAATCTCTCCTCATACTGACAGTCCTGCCGTCCCAGGAATCAGTCTGGTGAACCTTCGCTGCACTCCTGCTACGGCAAGAAGTTTCTCCCGAATTCCCTATTGGACTTATTGGTGACTATCTTATATTGATGACCCACATCTCCCCCTAAGTTGTGCATTTGGGCAGTGATCGGAGGTCCCACGCGGGAACATTGAGGGGGACCATTCTTTATGGCCCCTAGTTCTGGTCTCCCCACAGGTGGAAACACCTTCTCTACAGCTACCATATCGAACCCTTTCATAATCTTAAAGATCTCTTTCATGTCACTCCCCAGCCTTCTCTTTGCGTTGTAAAAGGAGTTAATGTAGCCACCTGGTTACGAGCTCCTGCAGGTAGAGGTGGTGGCAGGCCAACAAACGGACACTGCTAAACGGCAACCGACTTCCTGTCCCCTCCCACTGGCCAGACAGCTCATGCATTCTACTCCCGAGAGAGTGGGTGGAGAGGGCCAGCAACAAAACAAAACAAAAAGTTTCTCTATTGTTGTCCTGTGACCCAAGCCACAGTCACACCCCTCCCGCCCCAGGAGGTCGTGTGGTGGATGGGCCCAGTTGGAAGGGTCGGAGGGCGCAGGTCGAGACCACACGAGCGACATTCCTGTCCCTGCGGGGGTCGGTCTCTCCTGCAGGTGCCGACGTTTGCTGCTATACCGCGGCACCGAGACCCCCACCACCCCCTCGCCCACCACCTCAACAAAAACTTGCATTTATATAGCGCCTTTAGCATAGTGAAATGTCCCAATGCACTTCACCGGAGTGTAATCAGGCAAGAATTGACACCGAGCCACATAAGGAGATATTAGGACAGGCTTGGTCAAAGAGGTAGGTTTTAAGGAGCGTCTTAAAGGGAGGAGAGAGAGGTGGAGAGGTTTAGGGAGGGAATTCCAGAGCCGAGGGCCCAGGCAGCTGAAGGCACGGCCGCCAATGGTGAAACAATGGAAATTGAAGATGCTCAAGAGGCCAGAATTAGAGGAGCACAGAGATCTCGGAGGATTGTAGGGCTGGAGGAGGTTACAGAGATAGGGGGGTGGAGGGCGTGACTGGCACAGCGACTGTGGTGGGCATCACAGCAGAGCCCGAGTCTATCCTGACCCGAGACAGGTAACTATTCTGAGGGAGAGACCGAGAGAGATACAGGCGGACAAGAGAAACATACACTGAGAAAGTGAGAGAGAAAACACACAACAGATAGGCTCGCAGATAGATAAAGAGAGAGGAGAGACAGAGTGAAAGTGTGATAGATAGAGTGAGAGGGAGATAGAAAGAGAAAAACACACAGAAAGGGAGAATGAGCGACAGATGAGAGAAATAAAATCAGCAAGTGAGAGAAATATTGCGAGGAAAATAAGGAAGAGGTGATTGACAGAGTGTGACAGAACGTGCGGGAGCGCAAGAGACATAACACACGTTCTCACCAACTGGGATAGCCGAACAGCACTCAGGAGTGTGCAGCCTGGTGGCTTTCGTTTGCCCGTCGCTAGCCCAGGGGCACGGGGGCCACCAACTGCTGCCCCAGCAGGCTTGGGTGGCGGCGACGACGCCCCACTGCCGACGTTCCAGGTCCGCACAGGAGGAAGGTCACCCTGTGCATGGTCGGCCTGAGCTGAGGAAATGGGGAGGAACAAAGAGAAGGGAAACGGTACTTGACATAAATCGTGCCATTCATGTAGAAAGGACTTATGAAATATACTGGGCGCCCTGCTGGTGGCGCTGTCCAGGGAGAGTATAAATACTCAGGCACGGGCCCAGCTTGCTCAGGGACATTTTGTAAACAGGAACTAGTGAAGGATAACTAGACTTCCATGTTGTGAAACAGTCGATTAAAGCCTTGTTTAATACTGTGACCAAGTGCCTCGTAGTTTTCTTACGTCAGTACTGGTGAATTGCAATCGGGGCGAGGGGCGAGTCGACTATTTAAGACAGCGCTGGAGGCTTCTGCGCACTCGCCCTGGATCCGACCAGCTTCACTCGCTTCGTTCTCAGGAAGGCTCCCCACTAATGCGTCAGTTTGCCACATGCAGTTCCTATCCTCCCCTTTTCATTCGTTCCCCTCCCTCACAGTTTCCACCCCCCCTCCCCGCTTGCTAAAGATGCCCAACTTGTACCGGGGTACAGATCCACATGTATTCTCCTGCACACGCACACACGTGTCCGTGCACATACACAAAGACACGCATGCCTGTGCGCGCACACACACACACGCATGTCTGTGCACACACACAAAGATATGCATGCCTGTGTGCGCGCACAGAAACACACGCACATGTCCATGCACACGCACATACAAAGACACGCATGCCTGTGCGGCAGAGACACACATGCATGTTCATGCACACGCACAAAGACACGCGTGCCTGTGCGCAGACGCACGCTTACCCAACTTGCACTGGGTTACAGCCCATCCACACTTCAGGAGAAGTCATTGGACAGCGGCCAGGAGCAGGAACCCCGGCCGCTCTTCCCGGTTCAGGACTGATGTCCAGAAGCAGGTTTCCATGCAGAGCAATTAAGATCAGGAGCAGTCTATTGGCTGAGGCAGCGTGGGGAGGGAGGGAGGGAGGGGGAAGCAAGAACCCAGGAATCATTCAACAAACAGGCGGGTGGGTGGCAGGGAAGGAACGCAAATTCCAATGGCCTTGGTCCTCTGCACCTATCTTGGTCACTTACCCATGGAGTCTTTGCTCCTCCGGGTTTCTAAGCCATCATGAGACTTCGCACCAAATATCATAGTAGCCCGGTTGCAAAAATCTACATATGACTATTAACACCGTGCCACGCACAAACACCGGCATCATTCCAGACACGGGCTGTACAACAGACGTCGGCTCAATCATGTCACTGGGGCGCACAGCAACACCACCTTGCATTCATATAGCGCCTTCCACTTGGTAAAACGTCCCAGGGCGCTTCACAAGAGCGTAGCCAGGCAAAATTTGGCACCAGGTTACCCACGAGGCTCTAATCAAACGCACAGGTTATCCGCCTGCAGTCTCCTCTCCCGAACGCGCCCTTCTCTGATTCGTACCTTCAATACAACCCTCTCTCCTTTGTCCCAACACTGGTGGCGGCACGGCCTTTAGCCTCCTCGGCCTTGCTCTCTGGACCTCATTCGCTTCCTCTCCCCACGCCTCTGCCTCCACCTCCAGACTCTTCCTCAAGGCCCAAGCCATCGGGCACCCCTCCGACATAGTACAGCACAGAAACAGGCCATTGGATCCAACTGATCTATGCCGGTGTTTATGCTCCACACGAGCCTCCTCCCACCCCTACTTCATCTCACTATCAACATCTCCTTCTATTCCTTTCTCCCTCATGTGTTTATCTAGCTTCCCCTTAAATGCATCCACGCTATTCGCCTCAACCACTCAGAGTTCCACATTCTCACCACTCTCTGGGTAAAGAAGTTTCTCCTGAATTCCCTATTGGATTTATTAGTGACTATCTTTTATTTATGGCCCCCTAGTTCTGGTCTCGCCCACAAGTGGAAGCATCTTCTCTACGTCCACCCTATCGAACCCCTCCAGAATTTTAAAGACCTATCAGGTCACCCCTCAGCCTTCTCTTTTCAGGAGAAAAGAGCCCCCACAGCCTGTTCAATCCTTTGCTGATAACCTCCTAATCTCTCTCTCCCAAGTTTGACGTCCGTTTCCTGTGGGATATCTTGGGACGTCCTTCGTGTTAAGGGCAGGAGATGATTGCAAGTTGCCTGGTGGGCACTCGGTAGCACACAGTAAACTGCGTGGACAGAGTGGCCTCGCCACCTTGGTAATCCCACCCAGTAAAGAGGCCCTCACGTCTTAGTGCCATGCTCTCTCATTGGGCACACACGCGAATAGTGAGCTTACCAGTCGCTCATAAAGCCACTGATGCGTGAATTATAAACTGTCCGCTGTCTCCAGAATCAAATAAAGAGAAGGATGAGGGGGTGACCTGAGAGAGGTCTTTACGATAATGAAGGGGTTCACTCGGGCAGATGTAGAGAAGATGTTTCCTGTCATAAATTGCAACCTCTACAAGAAGTAACTCAGGAAGTACTACTGAACGGCCAGCTGAGGGCACCGCCCGAGGAGTATAAATACTCGGGCATTGGCCAGAGACAGTCTGGAAACAGGAAGCTAGTGACTACTAACTACACCTCCATGTTTTGTTACAAGTCGATTACAGCCTTGCTTTATGTACAACCAAGTGCGTAGGGAGTCTTTATTACATCATTTCCACTTGTGTGGAAGACCAGAACTAAGGGCCATCAATATAAGATAGTCACTAATAAATCCAACAGGGAATTCAGGAGAAACTTCTTTACCCAGAGAGTGGTGTGAATGTGGAACTACCCCAATGCGTTCCCTGCCGGCCTCCCATCCTCTGCCCGCCGTAAACTTCTGGAAAGAAAGTTAATCGAATCTCACAGCACAGAAGGAGGCCATTCGGCCCATCGTGCCTGTGCCGGCTCTTTGAACGAGCTCTCCAATTAGTCCCACTCCCCCCCCCTGCTCTTTCCCCACAGCCCTGCAAATTTTTGCCTTTTCAAGCAATTCCCAAATGAAAGTTCCTATTAAATCTGCTTCCACCGCCCTTTCAGGCAGCGCATTCCAGATCACAACAACTCGGCGCGTAAAAAAAATTCTCATCTCTTCCTCTGATTCTTTTCCAATGATCGTAAATCTGTGTCCTCTGGTTACCAACCCTCCTGATTAATTTCAGCTCATCCAAAACGCCCGTATCCTGTCCCTTCTTGACCTACATTGGCTCCCAATCACCCAACACCTCTCATTGAAAATTATAAAACTCTTAACAGGACTGGACAGACTAGATGCAGGAAGGATGTTCCCGATGGCGGGGGAGTCCAGAACCAGGGGTCACAGTCTAAGGATAAGGGGTAAGCCATTTAGGACAGAGATGAGGAGGAATTTCTTCACCCAGGGAGTGGTGAACCTGTGGAATTCTCTACCACAGAAGGCAGTTGAGGCAATTCATTAAATATATTCAAGAAGGAGTTGGATATATTTCTTGAGGCTAAAGGGATCAAGGGATATGGGGAGAAAGCAGGGAAAGGGTACTGGATGATCAGTCATGATCTCATTAAATGGCGGAGCGGACTCGAGGGGCCGAATGGCCTACTCCTATGTCTATAATTTAAAATGCTCATCCTTTTGTTAAAATCTCTCCAATGGCCTCACCGCCCTGCCCCGCCCTCCATTTCTGTGACCTCCTCCAGCCCTCCCTGTTCCTCTGGCCTCTTGCGCATTCCCCCCCCCCTCCACTTCCTTCACTCCACCACTGACTGGTGGCTGTGCCTACAGCCACCTGGGCTCCGAGCTCTGGAATTCCCTCACAAAACCCCCCTCGGCCTTAAAACCCACCTCTTTGGCCAAACGTTTGGTCGCCCCCCACCCCCCCAATCTCTCCTTCATTGGCTGGTTGCCCGTTTCTCGTCAGACGAAGCACCCTGGAACATTCCTCAGCGTCGAAGCTGCTATGTGTTGCTGGCGTGGAGGATGGCTGGACAGAGTGGCCTCGCCATACTCACCATCCAATGCTGCCTTGGACGCTATCTAACCCAGTAAAGGAGAAGACTCACCTCTCAGCGACACGGTAACACTTGACCCCAACTTATGCTTTTATACTTCGTAACAACAACTTGCATTTATCTCGCGCCTTTAACGTAGTGATAGGTCCCGAGGCGCTTCACGGGAGCGATTATCAAACAAACATTTGGCACCGAGCCACAGAGGGAGATATTAGGACAGGTGACGGTCAAAGGGTGGGTTTTCAGGAGCGTCTTACAAGGAGGAAAGAGAGGCGGAGAGGTTTAAGGGGCAAATTCCAGGGCTGAGGGCCAAGGCAGCTGAAGGCACGGCTGCCAATGGTGGAGCAAAGAAAATCATAACCATTAAACACACTGGTTTACGATACATGAAATGTGAATGCGATAGGGTGACGATAAATCACAAATCCAATCGTGATAAAGAAAGAATTTTCATTTATATAGCACCTTACAAAACATCCCAAAGCGCTTCACAGACAATTAAGTACTTCGTTTTTTGAAGTGTAGTCACTGTTGTAATGTAGGAAACGCGGCAGCCCATGTGCGCACAGCAAGCTCCCACAAACAGCAATGTGATAATAACCCAGATAATCTGTTTTTTTAGTAATGGATAAATATCGGCCCCAGGACACCGGGGAGAACTCCCCCCTGCTCTTCCTCCAATAGTGGCCATGCGGATCTTTTACATCCCACCTGAGGGGGCAGACGGGACCCTCGGTTTAACGTCTCATCCGAAAGACGGCGCCTCTGACAGTGCGGCGCTCCCTCAGCACTGCACCGGGGAGCGTCGGCCTGGGATGTTGCGCTCGAGTCTCTGGAGTGGGAGCTCGAACCCATGAACTTCCGGCTCCAGGGCGGCTCAATGTTCCCGTGAGGGCTGGAGAAGCTTGGCGAGTGCGTTACGGGTAAGAAGGGGAGACTTGGAACAGGCTGTGTTAAGGAGAGTGACGTAATGGGAGAGCGAGGGGCTGGGCGGTGGTGGGAGGGAGAAGCATATTACAGGAAGGCCGATAGAATACTGACCGGAGCTCGATACTTGGAAGGAATCAACGTGAAGGGCATAAACAGTGTGTCAGATGTTATCCTGTGCTAGCAGTTCACGATGAACAGTGAGGAGATAGAATTACCTCATAAGCACTTAAACAAAAATCTTTCACTTTATGGATTTTATTCCTCTCTCCACATTGGTACCTCTGCAGGGAGGGAGGGGTGAGGAGAGAGAGGGGGGGAGGAGAGAGGAGGAGAGAGAGAGAGGAGGAGAGAGAGAGAGGGGGAGAGGGGGGAGAGAGGGGGGAGAGAGAGGGGGGAGAAAGAGGGGAGAGAGGGGAGAGAGAGAGAGGGGGAGAGAGAGGGGGGAGAGAGAGAGGGGGGGAGAGAGAGAGGAGGAGAGAGAGAGAGGGGGGGAGAGAGAGGGGGGGAGAGAGAGGGGGGGAGAGAGAGGGGGAGAGAGAGGGGGGAGAGAGAGAGAGGGGAGAGAGAGAGGGGGGGAGAGGGGGAGAGAGGGGGGAGAGAGAGGAGGAGAGAGAGGGGGGGAGAGGGGGGAGAGAGAGAGGGGAGAGAGAGGAGGGGAGAGAGAGGGGGGGGAGAGAGAGGGGGGAGAGAGAGGGGGGGAGAGAGAGGGGGGGAGAGAGAGAGGGGGGAGAGAGAGGGGGGGGAGGGAGGGGGGAGAGAGAGGGGGGGAGAGAGAGGGAGAGAGGGGGGGAGAGAGAGGGGGAGAGAGGGGGGAGAGAGAGGGGGGGAGAGGGGGGAGAGAGAGGGGGGAGAGAGAGGGGGGAGAGAGAGGGGGGGAGAGAGGGGAGAGAGAGGGAGAGAGAGAGAGGGGGGAGAGAGGGGAGAGAGAGGGGGGGAGAGAGGGGGGGAGAGAGAGGGGGGAGAGAGAGGGGGGGAGAGAGAGGGGGGGAGAGGGGGGGGGGAGAGGGGGGGAGAGAGAGGGGGGGGAGAGAGGGGGGGAGGGGGAGAGGGGGGGAGAGAGGGGGGAGAGAGGGGGGCGAGAGAGGGGGGGGCGAGAGAGGGGGGGCGAGAGGGGGAGAGAGAGGGGGAGAGAGAGGGGGGAGAGAGAGCGGGGGAGAGAGAGGGGAGGAGAGAGAGGGGGGGGAGAGAGAGGGGGGGAGAGAGAGGGGGGGAGAGGGGGGAGGGGGGGGAAAGAGGGGGGAGAGGGGCGGTGACGACGGGCGAGGGACGGCGGGCGAGGGGGCCGAGGGGCGGCGGGCGAGGGGGGCCGAGGGACGGCGGGCGAGGGGGCCGAGGGACGGCGGGCGAGGGGGCCGAGGGACGGCGGGCGAGGGGGCCGAGGGACGGCGGGCGAGGGGGCGGCGGGCGAGGGATGGGGGGCGAGGGACGGGGGCGAGGGGCGAGGGACGGGGGTGGAGGGACGTCGGGCGGGGGGCGGAGGGACGGCGGGCGGGGGCGCGGAGGGGGCGGCGGGGCCGGCGGGGCGGGGGGACGGCGGGCGAGGGGGCGGAGGGACGGCGGGCGAGGGGGCGGAGGGACGGCGGGCGAGGGGGCGGCGGGCGAGGGGGCGGAGGGACGGCGGGCGAGGGGGCGGAGGGGGGACGGCGGGCGAGGGGGGGACGGCGGGCGGAGGGGGCGGAGGGACGGCGGGCGAGGGGGCGGAGGGACGGCGGGCGAGGGGGCGGAGGGACGGCGGGCGAGGGGGCGGAGGGACGGCGGGCGAGGGGGCGGAGGGACGGCGGGGCGGAGGGACGGCGGGCGAGGAGGGACGGCGGGCGAGGAGGGACGGCGGGCGAGGAGGGACGGCGGGCGAGGGGGCGGAGGGACGGCGGGCGAGGGGGCGGAGGGACGGCGGGCGAGGGGGCGGAGGGACGGCGGGCGAGGGGGCGGAGGGACGGCGGGCGAGGGGGCGGAGGGACGGCGGGCGAGGGGGCGGAGGGACGGCGGGCGAGGGGGCGGAGGGACGGCGGGCGAGACGGGGGGGGTGAGACGGGGGGGCGAGACGGGGGGGCGTGGGACAGGAGGGCGGAGCGGGAGACAGGGGGGAGCGGGGGACGGGGTTGGGGGGAGCAGTGGACGGGGACGGGGCGGGAGGAGCGGGGGATGG